>NC_135879.1:3715292-3875492 GCF_964194155.1 Cetorhinus maximus
TCTTTAAAACCTCAAAACTCTCATTAAAAAAAAAAGGCCTTTGACTGAACTTCTGGTCATTTGCCCATAAACCCCCTTAAGTGGCTCAGTGTCAGATTTTGCTTTGTAACCCTCCTGTGGAGCACCTGGGGACATTTTGGAAAGTGAAAGGTACCTTATAGATACAAGTTGTTGTTGTTGATTCTGGAGACACGAGGCTCAGTGAAGGGTGTTTGCTGCTGACCTTGTTAGTGTCAGTGCCTCTGGCACGTTGCACTTACTCCTGGGGCCCCAGCACTGCTCTCTCGATTTTAACCCTGACGTTGCCAATTGCCTGCATACGGTAGAAGAGTTTTACCTCAGTTATGCTGCGCTCAGTATATCAGATCCACAGGGGACTGTGTGAATCCCTTCCACAACCACCCACATCCCAATTATACTGCATCTCATGAGCAGATGTGTTCCATTCTTGGATCCAATTTATTTGTATATATTTTGCCCAATATCACACTGCATGCTTCTTTAAAAGAATTTATTTATTTGACTCACCCCCCCCCAAAATATGCTCCTGATTCAAGGATAGATTGCCTAGAAGCTTTGTTTTCCAATTCACTGCCCTGTTTCTCAAGAGTGGGAGTCTTTCAGCCTGAAGTTCACTTAGAGTTAAAAAATAAAAAGGTTGAACCCTCCCCTCCCACTTTGTCCGCTAGTTACTGGAGACGGAGGTGAGTAATGGCTGAGAGTCATGTGAAACTGGAGGCTCGGAGTGGGGAACGATCAGATGAGCAAGAGAAAGACGATGATAATCAGCTAATTGCAGCAAGGCAGGATCGGCCTGTAACGCGAACCCTGAATGGAAATTCCACTTACTGTCAGAGATATATTACACACCGGTGGAAAGTTTGCTATCATGGCTGACGAGGCTCTGTTATTAGGATTCACCATTTGCCTCTGTGTTATTGGGTTCTTATAATGCCTGCCTCTGCTTACACCTAAATCTTCTGTAGCATTAGGAGCAAATTAGAGGAAGAGATATAGAACCTTGAATAAAAACAGCAAGTGCTGAAAATACGCAGCAGACCTGTGGATAGAGAAACAGGGTTAACAGGCAGGATTTAATGTGGGCAATGGGGTTCTCACCCTCCAACTGGAGAACCGTGGGAACCCTGTCTTTCTGGGAGGCCTGACTATTCCCAGCTAATCAGGCACCTACCTGGGCTGCGCCAGACCACCTGCCAGATTAAACCCCCACAAGGATGGAAATCCCACCCCCCCCCCCCCCCACCCCCAAGAGCTGACGGCCAATCAAAGCTCCAGTGCTGGCAGCGCCACTGGGAGCAGTGGCCACTGCTGGTATTACAGCCGAGCCTACCTTGAGGATTGTCAATGAATCTCCAGATCGGGGTGAGTGTGGGCGGGTTAGGGGTCGCAGGAAGGGTTTCGCTGGATAGGGTGGTGCAAAGGGCAGGAATGTGCCTTCCTTTGGGGCCCTGATTGAATAGCACCAGCAGCGGGATGAGGCCCTTAATTAGGCCGCTTAAATGTCCTCAATGGGGCTCCAGCCGGAAGCCCACCATGAGCCTTCCTGCGCTGGACTTGATGGGAGGGAGGCGGGAGGGCAGCGGGATCTCCCCCTCCCACCTCATCACACAGCCCCACCCATCCCCCCCTCTGAACATGCCTCCGGGGGACGTGGCGGGGTAGGTGGGCATTAAATTCCATCCAATGTTTCAGGTCATTGACCTTTCCTCAGAATATTAACTTTGTTCCCCTCCCAATGGACATGGATTGACCTGAGCACTTCCAGCATTTTCTGTTTTTATTTCCGATCTCAGAGCCTCTGCAGTAGTTTGCTTTTGTAGCTTTAGAACCTTCTCAGGTCAGAAAAGCCACTTTACACCCAGCGAATTATTTTTGAAGCATAATTGACTGTTATGGAAACGAATGCAGTGGCCAGCCTACACGCAGAGTTGAATGATCTTTGTTTGGTTGAGGGTGAAGGCTCAGTCAGCATTGCAATGTTAGCATAGGCTGGTCACACAAGGCAGTTATATCACGATTCACACAACCTCAGGACGTTCCGAAGCCCATTGGAATCAATGAAGGTCTTTGGAGTGGTCGTAATGTAGGAAGCGCAGCAGCCAATTTGCACACAGCAAGTTCCCACAAACTGTAACCTGTGTTTCGGTGACATTGGCTGAGAGATAAGTATTGTCCAGGGCAATAATAAATAGTGGTCATGGGATGTTTTACATCTATCCGGAAGACAGATGAGATGTTAGCTGTACCTAAAACCTTTTGATCAGACATTGTGAGTCAATGTAATTCTCCGAGACTTGCAGGAGTGTCTCGCCACCTGCACAACATTTGGTCTGGTTGCGAGGTTAGTTTAAAAGTGTGGGGCTTAATCTAAGAATCCCAGAAATTAAGGATTGTCCTGTGGTTCCATTGAGATTTCTCTGATTCTGCCTAGTAACAGGATCTCACAGATAAGTAAATCACTTTTCGGAACATATGATTGTAAAGAGTCTTGGACATCTCAGAAGCTGAATAGAGCTTTCACTAGCTGGTGTTGGATTGTCCTCCTGTTGTGTGCGCGATCCTCGATCATTCATTATCCTATCGTTTCTCACCCCATCAGATCCGGAAGTTGATAAGTGACTTTGCCATCATCCTAGCCATCCTGATCTTCTGTGGACTTGACGCTCTGGTTGGAGTAGATACACCAAAACTTATTGTGCCAAGCGAGTTCAAGGTTTGTTGATCATATGATTCTTTGTTTACTCATTCCTTACAAATGTGTGAGGTTTTTCCTTCTCTGCATTCCATTTTTGCTTTTGTAGTTGAGTTGAAACTGTTCATTCCTCCAAATTGATTTCCCTCAGCAAACCCATCCCTTCCAATCTGTCAGCTGTAATTATGTCTAATAGCACCTTTTATGGTGTATTTATTATGCCACTTGACCATGGAATATCCTCTTCTAAGACCGGTGATTAGATATACTGCATGTTCTGGTCTGGTATATGTAGGACAATGTTGTTGTACACTGCTCTTTAGCTTAACAATTACTAGTAGAAGCCAAAACAATATGACTTAACAGCTTTGAAGGACTTGCATTCTACTTTGTTAGATTCCAGCCTGTTCTTCAAATGTGACCTTTCACTATATTGCATCATACAGCACAGAAGAAAGCCACTCACCCCATCTTGCCTGTGCTGGCTCATTGCAAGGACTATCCAGTTTGCTATTCTGCACATTTTTCCTTATCAAGTGTTTCTCTGATTCCTCTTTGAAAGTTACTACCAAATCTGCTTCCACTGCCCTTTCGAGAGGCGCATTCCACATCACAACAACTGGCTTCGTAAAAGAAATTCTCCTTCTCTTTGGTTATTTTGCCAATCACCTTAACTCTGTCCTCTGGTTATTGTTTTCATGGGGTGTAGGCGTCACTGGCTAGGCCAGCGTTTATTGCCCATCCCTAATCACCATTGAGAAGGTGGTGGTGAGCCGCCTTCTTGCACTGTTGCAGTTTGGTACAACGGAGGGGCTTGTTAGGCCATTTCAGAGGGCAGCTAAGAGTCAACCACGTTGCTGTGGCCGGGCCTACACGTGACTCCAGATTTTCTTCCCTAAGTGAACCAAATGGGTTTTTACAACAATCATTGATAGTTTCATGGTCGCCATTACTGAGACTAACTTTCAATTCCAGATTTATTCATTGGGAATCTTAAATTCCACCAGCTACCATGGTGGGATTTTAACCCACGTCCCCAAAAAGCATTAGCCATCTCTGGATTAATAGCCCAGTGACATTACCACTACACCACCATCTTCACCAACCCTACTACCAGTGAAAACAGTTTCTCCTTTGTTACTCTATCAAAATTCTACCTGATTCTGAAATGTTGAGGTTTGTTCTGCTATGTCAATGAGGATATTGACTCCATTGGGGGGGGCGGGGGTTGCTAACTAGCACTCTAACATCTGAGTTAGAAAATTGTGAGTTCAAGACTCACTTCAGGAACTCAATGTGCATAACCTTAATTGACTCACCAAATGCAGTACTGTGGGAGTGCTGCACTGCTGGAGCTGCTATCTTTCAGAAATAAGGTGGCGGAAGGTGCTGCAAAAATTCAAGTTCTTGCCTCAATTTTTGGAGTTGGATCCAGTTGGATCTGCATGCGACATGAAGCAGCCTCTGATTGGTTAGTGTGGAGTGATGAGATGAGCAGCTCTCAGCAGTTGTCCAATCCTGCTGATTTCCCTCCCGCCCCCCCCAGGGTACCCCAATGTGCATAGGTTCAAGTTCAGGGAGGTCTGAATCCGTCCCCACTCCCTCATCCTCACTGACAATGTCCTGTGACCAGTAACACATGACAAACGAGTGGAGACTTGCAGGTTCAAACCTGTGTCCTGTCCTACTGCATTTTGAGCTGGTGTTTGGGCTGGGCAGTTTTTCTATTGGACCATGAGATCACATGATCCCAATGGCATGGGAAGTTTGCACATCAGGCCTGCTTTCTGTCCCTCAACATTCAACCACCTCTTACTACAGGACAAATGCAAGGATAATGAGCCTGCTGCCCAATCACACAGTCCCTTGCTTTAATCTGTTGATAATACACTAAGATTCAGACTGTTCATCACCACTAACTTTAACACCGCTCCAAAGCTGGAGTTGTATAGAATGATACAGCACAGAAGGAGGTCATTTGAGTCATTGTGTTGGTGCTGGCACTCTGAAAGAGCTATCCAATTAGTCCCAATCCCCCTGCTCCTTCCCATAGACTTGCAAATCTTTTCCTTTTCAACTATTTGTCCAATTCCCTTTTGAAAGTTATTATTGAATCTGCTCCCACCGCCCTTTCAGGCAGCGCATTCCAGATCACAACAACTCGCTGTGTAACAAGTGTCAAGTGTTCACGTCCATGGTTTGGTATCTATCGAGTGGCTAGTTTCCCTGTAACTCACTCCTCATCACACATTCCTCTCTCTGTAGATCTCACCCCTCCCTCCCTCGATGCTGTCAGTGTAGCAGCAACAGCTGAGAAAGAGACCTCTAAGGACAAAAGACTCAACTGAACAGCTATCAGAACAAAGCAACTTTGCACATTATAAAAACAAGCTTAATCCACAGACATGGCTTCAATGAAGAGCCTGCAATCTTGCACAGATACAATCAGAATTAAATCAACAGGGAATCCACTTCATAGATTCAAGCCCTAGTGACTGGTTACAATACAACACTAGAGAGGTGTTGGTGATCAGTCATTGAGTTTATTGGGCATAAGACTGATTCCAGTAGATTTTGGGGCACTATAGGAATAGAGGGATAGAGGGGTAGTGTGGGAATGTAGGGTTCAGTTAGGAGTTCAGCCATGATCTTATTGAATGATAAAGCAGGCTCGAGGGGTAAATGGCTATTATTTCTTATGCTGTTAAGAGACAAAGCATTCAGGAGGCCTAGGAGTGGACAAATAACAAATAATGGAGCGCGAGCCAATTCTAGCAGAAACTCTAGGTCATGGTGTGAAATGATTTGTACTCCCAGTGTCGATCTCACCAGAATACAGCCTGAGGAACAAAGACTTGCATTTCTCTAGCATCTTTCACCACTCCAGGACATCGCAAAGCTCTTTACAACCAATGAAGTACTTTTGAAGCTGTCCCTATTCATGCAGTAGTGCTCTGCTCACTTCTCCATTGCAGTAGTGCTCTGCTCACTTTTCCGTTGCAGTAGTGCTCTGCTCACTTTTCCGTTGCAGTAGTGCTCTGCTCACTTCTCCGTTGCAGTAGTGCTCTGCTCACTTCTCCGTTGCAGTAGTGCTCTGCTCACTTCTCCGTCGCAGTAGTGCTCTGCTCACTTCTCCGTCGCAGTAGTGCTCTGCTCACTTCTCCGTCGCAGTAGTGCTCTGCTCACTTCTCCGTTGCTGTAGTGCTTTGCTCACTTCTCCGTTGCAGTAGTGCTCTGCTCACTTCTCCGTTGCAGTGGTGCTCTGCTCACTTCTCCATGCCTTGCAGCCCCTGTGCTTTGCCCTTCAGTTGCTTATATGAACCTTCCACTTCCATTTCAATGAACAATATGATTCGGAAAAAGAGTACATGAGGTGAGTTCCCATTACCTTCCACACATGTGCTGTTAAGGAAACACAATTCCTTTTCCCAAAGGATCCTCCACCTATAAGCAGCCATTGTCCCTCGAGGTTCTAGCTCTTCCGCAATCACTACCGAAAATTCACTGGTTCTGTTATTGGCCATGGTTCGTGAGCCTGAGCATTGGACCCTTACCTGCCACTATTATAATGTAGGAAATGCGGCAATGAATTTGTGCACAGCAAGCTCCCACAAACAGCAATGTGAGAACGACCAGATAATCTAATTTTTAGTGATGTTGGTTGAGGGATCGATATTGGCCAGGACACTGGGGAGAACTCCCCTGTTCTTTGTTGACATAGTGCCATGGGATCTTTCATATCCACCTTTTCCTGAGCACTAACTGCTGAACTACAATGACACTAAAGCCTTTTTGAATGATTGCAAGGTAGGAAATGGTGTTGTAGCAATATTGCCAATCACTAGTTCCTGTCCAGTGAGGGTGCGAGGTGACTTCATATGACATTCTGCTGACCAGGTTTACTAGATTGATACCTGGAATGAGTGGGTTGTCTTAGGAGGAAAGGTTGGACAGACTGGGCTTGTTTCCACTCGAGTTTAGAAGAGTGAGGGGTGATTGATTAAAATATACAAGATCCTGAACGGCCTTGACAAGGTGGATGTTGAGAGGATGTTTCCTCTTGTAGGTGAGTCCAGAACTAGGGGGCACTGTTTTAAAATTAGGGGTCACCCTTATAGGACAGAGATGAGGAGAGATTTTCTCTCTCAGAGGGTTGTGCGACTTTGGAATTCTCTGCCTCAGAAGGCGGTGGAGGTGGGGGTCACTGAATATTTTTAAGGCAGAGGTAGATAGATTCTTGTTAGGGAAGGGGATCAAAGGTTATCGGGGTTAGATGGGAATGTGGAATTCAAAACACAAGATCAGCCACGATCTTATTGAATGGTGGAGCAGGCTCGAGGGGCTGAATGGTCTCCTCCTGTTCCTATTTCTTATGTTCTTATGTTCACTATTTATCAAAGCCCATTTGAAGCTGACGGGTTAAGGGTGTTGTAGAAATATTTGTTACTGGTGTCGGTTATTATTTTGGTTGCTGTCTGGTTCAACTTGCTATTTTGCTGGTCTTGTTCTAGCCGACCAGTCCGCACAGAGGCTGGATTGTGCCGCCGTTTGGGGGTAACCCTTGGTGGGTGTGTCTGGCCGCTGGACTCCCTGCCCTGCTCATCACCATCCTGATCTTCATGGACCAGCAAGTCACCGCAGTGATTGTCAACAGGAAGGAGCACAAGTTAAAGGTCAGCATTGTTGCAAGTGTGCTGTTGTATCATACAGAGCAGAAGGAGGCCATTTGGCCCATCATGCCTAGGCTGGCTCTTTGAAAAGCTATCCAATTAGTCCCATTCCCCTTGCTCTTTCCCTCATAGCTGTGCAACTTTTCAGTTTTTAAGTTTTTATCCAATTCACTTTTGAAAGTTATTATTGAACCTGCTTCCATCACCTTTTCAGGGAGTTTGTTCCAGATCACAACAACTTGCTGCATTTGAAAAATTCTCCTCATCTCTCCCTTGGGTCTTTTTTCCAATTACCTTCAGTCTGTGTCCCTCTGGTTGCTGGCCCTCTCTGCCAGTGGAAACAGTTTCTCTTTATTTACTCTATCAAAACCCTTCCAAAATTTGAACGTCTCTATTAAATCTCCCCCTTAACCTTCTCCGCTCTAAGGAGAACAATCCCAGCTTCTCCAGTCTCTCCACATAACTGAAAGTCCCTCATCCCAGGTACCGTTCTAGTAAATCTCCATTCACCTATTGTTGGGGTGTCGGAGCTCCAGACACGGGTCCTCTCACCCGGCAAGCTGAGATCAGAAACCTGGCCTTCCGAGTCTGCGTTCTCAGTGCTAAATTTTCAGCAACAAGAAAGTTGAATCAGGCGCATTGACCTCAGCTGATGCTTGTTCTGTCCTCCTGCTTCTGTAGCCAACAACATGAGCTTGTAAAAATTACCCACATGTTCAACCTGTGTGCTGTTTCACTCCACACACATAACTGTTTTACTGAAAGTTCGTTTCTCAATTTTTTAATTACTCGATCTGAGGTCTTTCTCAGTGAAACGTTAAGCAGCCATTAACCACGCAAAGTAAAAGGCACTGATACTTCTTCTGTCGCCCTACAACACTCCAAGACCTCTGCCCTCCTCTAATTTTGGTCTTTTGCCCATCCCCTGATCTCCATCATTTCAATAAGATTCCAGCTGCCTTGGGCCCTAAGCTCTGGAATTCCTTTCTGAAACCTCTCTCCTCTCCGAAAAATGCTCCTTAAAACCTGCTTCTTTAACCAAGCTTTTGGTCACCTGCCCTAACCTCACCTGGCTCAGTGTCAAATTTTGCCTGATAACTCTCATGTGAATCACTTTGGGATATTAGGGTGTGAACATACATATAGACAAAATAGCTCACAAGGGCTCTATTAGAGAGAGAGACAATTGGTTATATAAATTGAGGGACACCACATCAAGCATGCAGACACATCCCAATTCTACCTCAGCCAGAATGAGAGTTGAACCTACACTGTTGGCATTATTCGTGAGCATTAGCCACCCAGCCAACTGAGCTAACCAGTCCCTGGTGTGTATGTGTGCTTGTCTGCAAAGAGGAAATATAGGAAACAATATTTTGTGTTGAATTTCTCCTCAACCTAGTGACATTCCACTGGAATGACATCAGGAAGAAGAGTGTGAGCACTGGCTGATTGATTCAAAGGTGTCAGTCGTCATGGAGATATATTTCATAAGAAAGAAACATTTGCTTTTCTAAGGTGCCTTTCATGACCTCAGGACATCACAGGCGATGTCAATGAGGTACTTTGTGAACTGTGGTCACTATTGCAAGTTAGGAAAGATGGACAGACTATGGGGCAGTGACCTTTAAGTACCAGCAGGTTCCTGGTTGCTACTGAATTAACGTTGGGAGTTTCTTTAGCCCCCACAGCACTCGTGTGGAATAATGATTGTGAGTGAGAGCTCCCTTATAAACATATTGCCGGTTTAATCCACAGCTGTCTTTTGTACTAATCAGGGAGGGAGCTATGTATCCAGGGGCAACAGTAACACTTAAAGTTGGATAAAAGAAGGGGAACATGGTGTCAGAAGGCTTAAAAACAAACCAGAATAAAACAAAAATTCAAATAGATAGAAAGTGTCGATAAAGTTCCCCCTTTCATCATAAAACTTATCCCTTGAGTCAGAGGTGAGTGCTCCAGTTAGAATCCTTTCTTTATAACATTGATTTGAAAAGGTTTATATCTCAGTTTCTTTTATTGCTCCTCTTAACTTGCTCTTTTTGACATTTTAATTTCCATTCACAGCCACATTGGGTTCAAGTGCATAGCCAGAGTTTTCAGCCTCCCTGCTCCCAGAGGATAGATGTTGACTTTGTCCAAGATGTAAATTGGGAGATATTGAGTCAGCAGTCCATTTCACATCCCAACAACATCAACTTGCATTTATATAGCACCTTTAATACAGTAAAACATCCCAAGGTGCTTCAGAGGAGCGATTATCAAACACGGTTTTGACTCTGAACCGCCTAACAAAATATTAGGACAGGCGACCAAAAGCTGGGTCAAAGGGGTAGTTTTAAGGAGCATCTGAAAGGAGGAAAGAGAGAGTCAGAGATGTTTAAGGAAGAAACCCCAGAGCTTAGGGCCCAGGCAACTGAAGGCACATCCGACAATGGTGGACTGATTAAAATCGGGAATGCTCAAGAGGCCAGAATTGGAGGAGGCTGAGATCTCAGAGGGATGTAGGGATGTAGGGCCGGAGGAGGTTATGTAGACAAAACAATTGGCTAAAAGGCAGAGGAAGTCTTGTTTCGGTGCCCAATCAGACTGCCCCTTGAATATTATTTCCTATCCTGGTCACTGTGTCACTAGCCTTGGAGATGGTGTGAGAGCAGCCATGAATGCCTAGCGAGAAGAGAGTTGAGTTACAAGGGAAGACTGGAGATGTAAGCTTTTCAACCTTGAAAGTAAGTGAATGAGAGGTGACCTTGTAGAGGGATATGAAATAGTAACTGGCATTAAAAAATACAATAGACCTGGAATACTACTTCAAATGAATCCATTGGACTGACCATGATAGTGACAACCTTTGTCTTGTTGGAGAGGATACTTGCAGATGGCCGCAGTGATATTGGACATCTCTCACCGATGTATGCAAAACATGACTCTTACTGAAGTAAAGGAATCCTGCACGTGCTTACACCCTAATCATTGCACCTCCTCTCCTTCAATTAGAAACGTAGGCCGAGATTTCCCAGCCGCGCTATGATGGGATGGGACGCACTGTGGAGGGGGCAGCGGGTCAGACAAATGCCCATTGACTTTGGACAAGACCGGAAAATCCTGGTAGTGGGCGGGGCCAGAAAGTCCCAGCCGTAGTCATTTTAGAAAAAATAAAAGGAGGCCACTTGTCAGGCAAATTTCAGAGTAATGTTTACAAGTTCTTCATGTGAAGGTTAGGAAACAGGAAGGGGACTGGAGACTGTGCTGGAGGGGAGCAAGGGACAGGTTTGTTACAGAGCTGTAAACGCTCTTCCTCAAGTGTATCCTGTGAAACATTGAATATTGTTCGATGAGGATACTTTGTCTCAGGAGACCACAAATCCAAGCCAAGCCACACGGAACCTAACAACATGACCAGCCGCTTTAGCAATTATGCCTAACAATTGAATAGCCATGATCAGGACTATTTGGCGGATTATCTTTGTCGCACAGTGACATACCTTAATCCAGTTCGTTTGATTTTTTTGTGTCACGTACCTTGGGAAGATTGACATTAAAGCCATTCTTGGCAGCCAGCACCTACTTCGTGTGACTCCCATCGGTGGAGCCAAATCTCCCAGTCTGTCACTGCAAATCTCGAGGTTGGTTTGGCAGAGCTCTGAAGGGTTGAGAGTGCCATGAGTTCATGGGAAATGTAAGAGAACAAAGTATTCTGCTTAAACAGGATGATGGAAAGCCTTATTTGAATTCTCTGACAAGCCATATATTTTTCAGCCTAAGGAATGAAGTCACTGGTGAGGAAGGTGAGACATTATTGGAGCTGATCTTCTGATTTGCCCTCGTGTATTGTTTTGGAGCTGCTTTTGATTTTTTTTTTAAAAAATAGATTGTTTTCATTGACTTATGACCTCCATCGATCTTCCTTTCAGCAGAAGGGAGAGTGAGTTTTGGCCACACATCCCTCAGTAGCTCTCGGTATGTTTCCTGTTTCATCATAAAAGAATAGGTTAAGCTTGTTTCCCGAAGGTGGGTCATCTGCTAACTTGGCTGGGAATAAACTTCCAGAAGTAGGAACAAAGCACGTGGTAGAGACAGCGCAGTAAATACCTGCCTTTTAAAGCTAGAGTCATCCCCTGTGTTCAAAAGAAAGAACTTGCATTTATATAGTGCCTTTGACGATTTCCAAAAACGTTTTACTGCCAAAGAGGTACTTTTGAAGTGTAAGTGCAGGAAATCCAGCAGTCAATTGATGCACAGCAAGCTCCCACAACCAGCAGTTAACTAAGTTACCATCGTTTTTGGTAAGGTATTGGCTGAGGGATAAATATTTGCCAGCACATCAGGAGGACACAGCTGCTCTCTTTTGAATGGTGGCATTGAAATCTCTCACCCACCTGAGAAGGCAGGTGGGGCCTCAACTGGAAAAAGAACGCCTCTGATAGTGCAGCACTCCCTCGGTACTTGTCCCCCTGACAGTGCGGCGCTCCCTCAGTATTTGTCCCCCCGACAGTGCGGCGCTCCCTCAGTACTTGTCCCCCCGACAGTGTGGCGCTCCCTCAGTACTTGTCCCCCCGACAGTGCGGCGCTCCCTCAGTACTGACCCTCTGACAGTGCAGCGCTCCTTCAGTACTGACCCTCTGACAGTGCAGCACTCCCTCAGTACTGACCCTCTGACAGTGCAGTGCTCCCTCAGTACTGACCCTCTGACAGTGCAGCACTCCCTCAGTACTGACCCTCCGACAGTGCAGCACTCCCTCAGTACTGACCCTCTGACAGTGCAGCACTCCCTCAGTACTGACCCTTTGACAGGGCAGCACTCCCTCAGTACTGACCCTCCGACAGTGCAGCGCTCCCTCAGTACTGACCCTCTGACAGTGCGGCACTCCCTCAGTACTGACCCTCCGACAGTGCAGCACTCCCTCAGTACTGACCCGACGACAGTGCGGCACTCCCTCAGTACTGACCCTCTGACAGTGCAGCACTCCCTCAGTACTGACCCTCTGACAGTGCGGCGCTCCCTCAGCACTGACCCTCCGACAGTGCAGCGCTCCCTCAGTACTGACCCTCTGACAGTGCAGCGCTCCCTCAGTACTGACCCTCTGACAGTGCAGCACTCCCTCAGTACTGACCCTCTGACAGTGCGGCGCTCCCTCAGCACTGACCCTCCGACAGTGCAGCGCTCCCTTAGTACTGACCCTCCGACAGTGCAGCACTCCCTCAGTACTGACCCTCAGACAGTGCGGCACTCCCTCAGCACTGACCCTCTGACAGTGCAGCACTCCCTCAGTACTGACCCTCTGACAGTGCAGCACTCCCTCAGCACTGACCCTCTGACAGTGCAGCACTCCCTTAGCACTGGCACCGGAAGTGTCAGCCTAGATTTTGTGCTCAAATCTCTAAATGAAAGCCACGACCATCTGACCCACAGGCGAGACACTGAAACTCACTAACTCACAGTTGGCACTGTATTGCCACGTTGCTCTGGATTTCCCTGGGGACTGCCACTCTACTTCACTGAGCTCCTTCAGTCTAACCTTCTCCTCCTTTAGCCCTCATAAGTTTATCTAATTAAGGACATTGCTTCTCCCTTAAATGCAGCGTTAGTGAACTGGAACCTGTTTCCTCTCTTTTTTCTCTAGAAAGGGGCTGGTTATCACCTCGATCTTTTCTTGGTGGCCATCCTACTGGCTCTTTGCTCATTTATGGGATTGCCCTGGTACGTAGCTGCCACTGTGATCTCCATCGCACACATCGACAGCTTAAAGATGGAGACAGAAACATCAGCTCCTGGAGAGCTACCCAAGTTTCTGGGAGTCAGGTAGGAAACTTCTCATCTGCTGCCGCGCAGCTCGTTCTATGGACTTGTGGGCAGAGCTTTCAATCATTGGCATTTGTGCACCAATCCCATTGGTACCAAGTCTCAGTAAGGAGATGCTAGGAGCAGTATTAGGCTATTCAGCCGATCAAGCCTGCTCACCATTCAATAAGACCATGGCCGACCTTCTAGGCCAACACTTTGCTGCCCAATTGCCATGTCACCTGTTTCTGTTCGAGGTGTCCGGAGGATAAGGACCCTGCGTTCTGAGTATTTAATGGAGCTTTTGAATGTGCCTTAATTTCTTTGTCAATCATCGAACCCACATGTTCGAGAAGCCCATTTTCAAAAATGCCACGAGGATGTAGAGGGGACAAAGAGAGAGCAGGGAGAGCAAAACAGCTCTCGAGGGTGGTAGGATACACTGAGGAAGCTGCTAAAAGTGCATTCAAAATCCTTGACTTTATTAATAGAGAAATAAGGAGTGGAAAAGCAAGGACACTATTCTAAATCTTGATAAAACCACTGGTCAGGCCTCAGCTGGAGTATTGTGCCCAATTCAAGGCATCACACTTTAGGAAAGATGTCAAGACCTTGGGATTGCTGAGGAGATGCTGCACTGTCGGAGGTGCTGTCTTTCAGATGAGCTTTAAGCCCAGGCCCCATCTGCCCTCTCAGGTAAAAGATCCCAAGGCATTGTTTCAATGAAGGAGAGGGGAGTACTCCAACATTTAATCCTTAACCACCATCACTAAAACAGATAGATAGAAATTTAACCGTCTGGTTGTACAGAGCTTGTGTATTGCTGAAAAAAGAGACATGTCTAAGCTTTTCATCTTGCACTCGTCAGGACACTCACCAACGTACCAATTTAAGGGGAAAACAACAATTTCTACTCTATGTGAAGAGACTGCTGATTGGTTGGCAAGTGGCGTTGCCATGGAGAATGCACCAGTGGTGGTGAATGACAGTTAACTGCCAAGCTACGTTTGAAATTTAAACCAGGCAGCTTGACCCTGATTGGACAGGGCACTGCCCTGAGGAATAAGTCAGTGAATGGCTGTCACTTATTTTGTTTAGCTGAAACAGGCACAATGTATGTACACGTACTTTCTGGCAGCACAGAACAGGGCCCTGTGTATTAATATATGTAGATTCCAGTACACGCAAATGCACCACATTGCGAGCCCGATTGACAATCTTAAATTGGTTGTCAGTCACCATCACTGGTGCATTCTCCATGGCAACGCCACTTGCCAACCAATCAGCAGTCTCTTCACATAGAGTAGAAATTGTTGTTTTCCCCTTATATTGGTATTCTTGCAAGTGTCCTGATGAGCGCAAGACAAAAAGACTTAGACATGTCTCTTTACTCAGCAATACTCAAGATAGAAACTTATGAGGAGATGGCAGATTAGTGGTATGATCACTGGAGTAGTAATCCAGAGGCCTGGGCTAATGCTCTTGGGGCACAGGTTCAAATCTAACCACGGTAGCTGGTGGAATTTAAATTCAATTACTAAATCCAGAATAGAAAGCTAACTTCAGTAATGGTGATCATATCAACTATTACCAGTCATTGTAAAAACCCATCTGGTTCACCAGTGTTCCTTTGGGAAGGAAATCTGCTGTGCTTAGCTGGTCTGGCCTACATGTGACTCCAGATCCACAGCAATGTGGTTGACTCTTAACTGCCCTCTGAAATGGCCTAGCAAGCCACTCAATTCAAAGGCAATTAGGGATGGGCACCACATCCCATGATAAAAAAGGCAAGTTTGTTCTAATTGTTTCCGAAATGATTCCAGAATTTCTACCTCTACTGTCCTAACCAGGTGTCTAACTCAGGTGAGTGAGACAGAACTAGTCCAAAATTTGCCTTTCCCTGCTCAAAACCGATATCACCTTGTCTCTGTCTTGCAGTTTAATTTAATTCCCCCTCTGTCTCAGTGACTATAACTGGACTCAATATTGAGGGTGCAGTCTGACCATAGCCCTGTGCAGTTTGAGAATGGCTTGCTGGAACTCATTCCCCAAATTTTTGGCTTCTGCAGTCGACAGTGTTGAATGCTGCTGCATGGTAGTTGAACATCCAGAAAGTCGAGTTTATTGAAAGGCTGAGATCTCTTTCAACACTATTTTAACACTGTGGAACAGGCATGCCTGTGTTTCTGGAGTTATGCCAAGGGATAATGGCATGTATTGGGATTACTCAGTTAACTGGGCTCGAGCTCCAGGGGTTGGTGTGGGTGTGCAAGTGTGATAGCGAGCCTCAGTCATATTGGCTAGGGACTTACATGGTGGCTCAGGGCACAGTGCACAGAGGGGTATCCAGTGGGAAGGATAGAATAGGTGAAACAGAGTACAACCAATGATGGATGGTTGGAGGGTGAGGTGGGCACCATTGAGGACCATCCCCCCGCCCAGCCTGATTACCCTCCACCCGTTGCACCCTTTATACTGGATTGCCAACTGCAGTTGGACATATTCCTGGAGGTGTCATCGCATAAGTCCCCCACCTCCTACAGCCCCACCCCGCTCTCCCGTCATTGGTTGTCCAACACGTCCATCCTCATTTCTTTTAATGCCCCCATGATTTTGTTTCTCTCCAGTTGCTGGCAGCAATGTCCAAGAGATTAACCTTTAACTGCTGGAGGATCCAGGGCAATCCTGGAGCACTGGCAACCCTACATGTACATCAAAGCCTCATAGGAAGGAGATGAGCGTTACCCAGTCTGGCCAGTTCACTCAGTGGGTGTAGCCAGAAGCTCACTGGGGTGAGAATTTTGTCTAGAGCCACACATACAAAGTCTCGAGACAGTTGGATAGTATTCATTTAAAGACTAAATGAGTGTTCTAGGATGTGTCACTATTGACACAATATCCTCCCTCACTATCCCCTTCCATCCCCTCTTCCCCCAATTTGCAATCATGTTTTGAATCCACGATGAACGAAGTTGGATTTAATCTTACAGGATCCGTAACAAATGATGTCAGGTTTCATGTTACAAAATCATTCAGTGAATACCCCTGTGTATGGGCTGACTGCTTGCCTAGGTTCAGATGATGTGTTATGTAGGATGCAGTTACCAGGCCCCTGCCTGGGTGTATTAACTGGTCCTTTCTTCCAGTGTGAGTTCAGGAGGAGGGGGTTTTACAGTGTGGCTCAGTGTGAAAACTCTGGGATGCTCAGCATTCCCTTTGAGTCAGCTACTGGTATGCAAAACAGAAAGACATGAATGTTTCCCCACCCCAGGATAGTCCCAAGCATTTTACAATCAACAGGTACTTTTTCTCTTGTAATGTGGAACCATGACAGCCAATTTTTGCACAGCCAGCTCCCACACACTACAATGTGATAATAACCGGATAACCTGCTCACGGTGATGTTGTTTGAAGTAATAAATGTTTGGCAACACACTGGGGAGAACTGCCTTGCTCTTCTTAAACGCCTGAGAGAGAGTAGACAGAGCCTCATTTTGAGCATCTCACCCACAGGACTGCATCGCCAACAGTGTGGCATTCCCTCAGTGGAATGTCAGCCTGGATTCTGTCCTCAAGCATCTGGAGTGGGACTTGAACCCTCAGCTATCAGACTTAGAGATGAGAGTGTGAGCCACAGCTGGATCCCTGTTAGCTTTTTAATAATAAGAGAGTAATATCCTTAGAGATGGCAAGTCTGTTTTGTAAAATTCAGTGTATTTCACCTGAAGTCTTATTTCCCTGTTTGAAGTATATTTATGGTGCTGACATGCTTAATGCTCTTTCTGTCCACCTCCAGGGAACAGCGAGTAACCGGGATTATTGTCTTCATTCTAACTGGTGTATCTGTCTTCATTGCACCCATACTAAAGGTACCACATTTAAATATTTCTTAATAATATTTAATCACACATTTTTGAGGGGGTGTTAATTAATTGCACAAATGGTCATTTTTGGCCTGTCCCAGTTCCTGTGTCTCCATTCGTAACTGTTACCACTTTCTGAAATTCAAGATTAGTATCGCTGACATTTCCTTCGTGCAAGGAAGTGAAAATTATTAACAGGAACATACACTCACAAAAAAAACCCACACTGTCTCTCTCTCTCACATGAATCACAAAAAGTTAGTATGCAGATACAGCAGGTAATTAGGAAAGCTAATAGAATGTTATTGTTTATTGGGAGGGGAATCGATTACAAAAGATTGATTACAAATTGATTACCAAAAATTTCAAATCACACACAAAAACCCATACTGTCTCCTGTCTCTCTCTCTCACACACACACAAAAACCCATAGTCTCCTGTCTCTCACACACACACACACACACACACAAACAAAAACCCACACTGTCTCCTGTCTCTCTCTCACACTCACACACACACACACACACACACAAAAACCCACACTGTCTCCTGTCTCTCTCTCTCACACACACACAAAAACCCATAGTCTCCTGTCTCTCACACACACACACAAACAAAAACCCACACTGTCTCCTGTCTCTCTCTCTCTCACACACACACACACACACACAAAAATCCACACTGTCTCCTGTCTCTCTCTCTCTCACACACACACACACACAAAAATCCACACTGTCTCCTGTCTCTCTCTCTCACACACACACACACACACACATAAAACACAGAACTGAATGTGGCTGAAGTTGTGCAATGCCTTTTGCTTCAGTGCTGCAGAACTCTCCTGCCTCCTCATGGCAGACTCTCGCCAGTGCCTCTAAGGCTGTGTTATGCAAGAACAAATGACTTTTACTGAATTTCAAGGGGTTAAACTAAAATTTTGCTGGGACTTATTCCTTTGATTGAGGGTCCCAAGTCATGTGTGTGAACTGTGAGGTACCATAATAATGGTGGGGGCGCAGGGGTGAGGGCACAGTCTTCATCAGCCCATGTTTCACACATTTTTCATAAGCTTTGATCCACAAGCTGTGGGGAACTGAGTCATTGCCCTCGGGGGGCTGGGAGGCAACTGGAGAGAGATGCTGCTCTTGTACATCACCTGATAGCACGAGAGTCAGTGGCACATTATCAACAAGGAATAAAATGAAGAGAGAGAAATGATTTTGATGGCGGAAGGGGGTTGAAAGAAGTAAGATTGCACGCCCCCTGAAATTAATTGTGCCTCAATGGGCAGCACTCTTGCTTCTGAGGCAAAAAGTCGTGGGTTCCAATCACAGTCCAGGCCATCAATACAAAATCCAGGCTGACACTCCTAGCTATCGACACCCACATCACATGAATGAATAAAAAAAAATTGACTCCAGTTTTTTAAAAAATTCATTCACAGGATGTGGGCTTCGCTGGCTGGGCCAGCACTTGTTGTCCATCCCTAGTTGCCCTTGAGAAGCTGGTGGTGAGCTGCCAGTACTTAGGGAGTGCTGCACTGTCGGAGGTGCCGTCTTTCAGATTAGACGTTAAATTTAGACCCCGTCTGCCCTCTCAGGTGGATATAAAAAAAGCCCTATGGCACCATTCAAAGAAGAGCAGGTGAGTTCTCCTGGTGTAATATTTATCCCTCACCAACTTAACAAAAACAGATGATCTGGTCATTATCACTTTGCTGTTTGTGGGATCTTGCTGTGCGCCTATTAGCTGTCGCGTTTCCTATATTACAACCGAGACTTCACTTCAAAAAGGATTTCATTGACTGAAAAGCGCCTTGGGACATCGTGTGGGTGTGAACGGCGATAGAGAAATGCAAATTTTTTAAAAATTATGAACAAATATAACTTGCAAAACCTTGTGACTCCTTCCAAATTGCGAAACTGTGGGGCAGGGCAGATCAGAACTTGTAGCTATCAGCTCAGCACTTCAAAATAAAAAATTTATTCTGTCCTATAATGACAAGTTGTAGGAAAAGAGTTTAAACGAGGATTGCGAGGTGAGAGAGGTGAAATGGGCCTTGGGTGACAGCAATAAGACAGGGATAGGGAATCAGCAACTTGGGTCCAGATAATTTCCTGTTGGCTTCTATAGAAAATTAAGTCAGCCTGGGTGAGGAATGGGCTGTTAATTCACTATCACCCATCTCACACTTACAGTCCAGACCAGTTTCACCCCTGTTTTCTGCATCAAGGCTCCTTAGATAGCATTTTCCAAACCCACGACCACTACCATCTAGAAGGACAAGGGCAGCAGACACATGGGAACACCAACACCTGGAAGTTCCCCTCCAAGCCACACACCATCCTGACTTGGAAATATATTGGCCGTTTCTTCACTGTCGCTGGGTTAAAACCCTGAAACTCCCTCCCTAACAGCACTGTGGGTGTACCTACACCACATGGACTGCAACGGTTCAAGAAGGCAGCTCACCACCACCCTCTCAAGGGCAATTAGGGATGGGCAATAAATGCTGGCCCAGCCAGTGAAGCCCACATCCCGTAAGGGAATAAAAAAATAAATAGAAATAGAAATAGTTGAAAGATGGGTCTTGAAGATTTCAGTGATGGGGCTGTGACTATTCCCTTTGGCAGCTTGTTCCATTGTGGAATTGTCCTTGGGGAGAAAGATTGATGGTGCACTGTCTTGGAAACAAATACTCCTTGTAGTTATTGTGGATGGCTACCTCATTGCCGGAGGGCACTAGGTACTTGCTTCCTGGGGAAGGTCAGGCTTTGTCCAAAACTTACTTTGGAGGCGATACCTCCAAAGGTATCCCTTTAAGATATCCCTTTAAGAAGACGATATTGGACTAAATGGTACAATTTTAAAGGATTTGCTGGATAAGGTGGATAAGGCTGCTGGAAAAGAGAGTAGCGGGCTTTATAAATAGAGGCCCAGGGTACAAAATTCAGAGGTTATGCTGTAAATTGCTGCCCTCAGTTGGAGTATTAGGTCCAATTCTGGACACCACACCTTAGAGAGGATACAAGGACTTGGACAGGGTGCTGAGGAGTTTACTAGAATGTTTCTGGATGAGGGAGTTCAGTTACAACGGTAGAAGCTGGGATTGTTCTCATAACAACAAGAATTGGACACAGTTCTTCAGCTGAGGTCTACCAGAGATGTCTGGAAACCAGGATAAGGAAAGGTTGTCACTTAATTCCCCGTGTGAAGACTATCCATGCATAGACATTTATAATTTGATATTGTCAGAGTTTCTGGTCTACTAAAAAAAAGGTTTCCTGTGAATAAAAAACGGTGGACAATTAAGTTCTTTTTAAACTGAGATCTGTTCTAACAACAATGGGTTTGTCCCACCTGTGTTGGTGTTTCACCACTTTACAAACTTGGATTTGTTTGTTATTAAATTCTATTAAGTCTGAACAGAATGTATTTACTTGCAGAGATAAAAACAAAAAGCTAAAAGCTACTGCGGATGCTGGAAATCCAAAACAAAAACAGAATTACCTGGAAAAACTCAGCAGGTCCGGCAGCATCGGTGGAGAAGAAATCAGTTAACGTTTCGAGCCTTCACGGCCCTTCGGCAGAACTGAAGCATAGTTAGGAGAAAGGTGAAATATAAGCTGGTTTAAGGTGGGGGGTGCGGGGGAGAGAGAAGTTGAGGGTGTGGTGATTGTGGAGATAAGCAAGCAGTGATAGGAGCAGATAATCAAAAGATGTCACAGACAAAAGGATCAAAGAGGTGTTGAAGGTGGTGATATTTGTCTAAGAAAAGTGCTAATTAAGCATGGAAGACAGGACACTCAAAGTACAGCTCTAGTGGGGGTGGGGTGGAAAGACTAACAAGGTTTTAGTTTTAGATTTAAAAATAATGGAAAAAGGTAGGGAAAGAAGAATCTATATAAATTATTGAAAAAAAAGGCGGTGGGGGGAGAAACCGGGTGGGGATGGGGGGAGGGGAAGTTTAAGATCTAAAGTTGTTGAATTCAATATTCAGCCCGGAAGGCTGTAAAGTGCCTAGTCGGAAGATGAGGTGCTGTTCCTCCAGTTTGCGTTGGGCTTCACTGGAACAATGCAGCAAGCCAAGGACAGACATGTGGGCAAGAGAACAGGGTGGAGTGTTAAAATGGCAAGCGACAGGGAGGTTTGGGTCTTTCTTGTGGACAGACCGCAGGTGTTCTGCAAAGCGGTCGCCCAGTTTGCGTTTGGTCTCTCGAATGTAGAGGAGACCGCATTGGGAGCAACGAATGCAGTAGACTAAGTTAGGGGAAATGCAAGTGAAATGCTGCTTCACTTGAAAGGAGTGTTTGGGCCCTTGGACGGTGAGGAGAGAGGAAGTGAAGGGGCAGGTGTTGCATCTTCTGCGTGGGCATGGGGAGGTGCCATAGGTGGGGGTTGAGGAGTAGGGGGTGATGGAGGAGTGGATCGTTCCCTCCGGGACACCCTGGTCTGTCCGCAAGAAAGACCCAAACCTCCCTGTCGCTTGCCATTTTAACACTCCACCCTGTTCTCTTGCCCACATGTCTGTCCTTGGCTTGCTGCATTGTTCCAGTGAAGCCCAACGCAAACTGGAGGAACAGCACCTCATCTTCCGACTAGGCACTTTACAGCCTTCCGGGCTGAATATTGAATTCAACAACTTTAGATCTTAAACTCCCCCTCCCCCCATCCCCACCCCGTTTCTCCCCCCACCGCCTTTTTTTTCAATAATTTATATAGATTCTTCTTTCCCCACCTATTTCCATTATTTTTAAATCTAAAACTAAAACCTTGTTAGTCTTTCCACCCCACCCCCACTAGAGCTGTACTTTGAGTATCCTGTCTTCCATTCTTAATTAGCACTTTTCTTAGACAAATATCACCACCTTCAACACCTCTTTGATCCTTTTGTCTATGACATCTTTTGATTATCTGCTCCTATCACTGCTTGCTTATCTCCACAATCACCACACCCTCAACTTCTCTCTCCCCCCCTGCCCCCCCACCTTAAACCAGCTTATATTTCACCCCTCTCCTAACTATGCTTCAGTTCTGCCGAAGGGCTGTGAAGGCTCGAAACGTTAACTGATTTCTTCTCCACCGATGCTGCCGGACCTGCTGAGTTTTTCCAGGTAATTCTGTTTTTGTATTTACTTGCTGCTTAATGAGGCTCAGTTTTAAAATTCTCGTCCTTGTTTTCAAATTCCTGCATGGCCTCAACCCTCTCTATCTCTGTAACCTCCTCCTGCTCTACAACTCTCTGAGATCTCAGTGCTGCTTCAATTCTGGCCTCTTGAGCATTCCTGATTTTAATCGCTCCACCATTGGCTGCTGTGCCTTCAGCTCTGGAACTCCCTCCCTAAACCTCTCCAACCCTTTTACCTCTCTCCCCTCTGTTAAGATGCTTCTTCCAACCTACCCCCTTGACCAAACATTTGGTGACCTGTCCTGATATCTTCTTATGTGGCTCAGCGTCACATTTAGTTTTATAACACCCCTTTGAAGCACCTTGAGATGTCCACTACGTTAAAGGTGCTATATAAATATAAGTTGTTGTTGTTGATGACTGTGAGTTAAAGTGGATGGTTGCTCAGTGCCTGATTGACTTCTTCCTACATTCTAGTATATCCCAATGCCAGTACTTTATGGAGTTTTCCTGTACATGGGGGTTGCTTCTCTGAAAGGCGTACAGGTAAGTAACCATAGCAACATGCCAACCATTTGCAAGCTAAATTCAAGAGAACATGTCTGATAATTATTAACCAACATGTTGATTGCCAAAGTTAGTTTGAGTAACTGTTGACTGAAAATTTTCTGAGAGACAATAATCTCACTCTGAGACTGTGAATCCTTTCAATGCAAACCCCCAAAGCCAAATAATTAGCTGGGAATCCCGTCTCAGTCCCTTCCGCTCTCCAACCTAATCAGGAGAGGTTTTGATGCAGCCAGAAGACTGATGCGAGGACTCTCCTGCGATTAAACAGGCCCAGCCACCATGATTCCCTCCATTAAATCCAGCCCTGGGTGTTCATAAACTTGGTAAAGATGCAACAGAATGTAAACTGTGGCATTGAGATGATACCAGCAGAGCTTATAAAACAGAGGCTCCATCATTAGCTGCCAAGAATATCATATACATCAGCACTGAAGGAGGCCATTTGGCCCATTGTACTTGTGCCTGTTAGTACCACTCCCCCTGCTCTTTCTGCATTTCCCTACATATTTCCCCTTTTTTAAGAATTTACCCAATTCCCTTTTGAAACTTACTATTGAATCTGCTTCTACCGCCCTTTCAGACAGCGCATTCCAGATCACAACAATTCACTATGTAAATAAAATCTCCTCATCGCCTCTCTCTTGGTTCATTTGCCAGTCATCTTAAATCTGTGTCCTCTGATTGCCAACTCTCCTGCCAATGGGTTACATATAAATTTCACTGTGTTAGATGATGTGAAATGATTTCAGGTTGTAATGTTGAATTATTGTCCCTTTCACCTGAGTGCAAAATGACCATTGGGAAGTAGTTTGTTGACTGGCCATCATTCTGTCGAACTCAATTGACCGCTGTTTATGAATTAATTTGTGATTTTCCTTACATCACCCTAACTCACCCCTCCCCGCCACCCAGCCCTGTCTGCAGGAACAGAGTCACCATTGTCAGTCTACCAGAATAAATAGCTCACTAGGGTGTCACTTGAGACCATCTCTGCTGTAACCCACATCCAGTTATGCAATCAGCTTTAGGTTTTAACAAACAAGTTTGCAGTCCCATTTGTCACTGTGCTCACATTGTCTCCTTCTCCTTTCCTCTCATCGGAAATTACACTTGTAATTTCTCAAATCCTTGTCAATGGGATATCTTTGAATCAGTATTTCACCTGCCCTTTTTGGTAAGGAATATCCAGTGTTGCTGATGCTTTTCTGTGTTGCTGCAATGTTTTTATATTTTGTTGTGCACCTCCGCTGTACCAACATATCTATCCTTACACTTGTACCATCACTCAAAGGTAACCTACACACATACCAGTTTTTTATCCTTTCATGTCACTGTCAAGGCCAGCATTTGTTGCCCATCCCTAATCGCCCTTGAAATGAGAGGCTTGTGTGGCCATTGCTGTGGGTCTGGAATCACACGCAGGCCAGACCTGGTAAAGATGGCAGATATCCTTCTGTTAAAGGGCATTTTTGCAACAATTAATCAATGACAAGTCACCATTATTGAGACCAATTCCAGATTTTATTAATTGATTGAATTTAAATTTGACCAGCTGCTCTGATGGGATTTGAACCCTTGTCCCCAGGGTTAAATTACTGGTCCAGTGACATTAACACTATGCCACTGTTTCCCAAGTGCAAGCCTGTGTATAAACCCCACACTCAAACCTGTACCAATCTCTATGTAAAACAGATACTGCTGTGGGCATACCCAGCTCACATTTATGCCCAGTGTATGTATACATAAAAAGGCAACCTCACTGATGCCATGCTCCCAATGTGAAGACATGCTATTGGGGAGTGTGGATCACAGATACAATTACCATACTCTAGAACAAATTCTCTGACCCCTGCTCTTTTCACGGGCAGAATTGGTGAAATAACCCAATAAACTAATTTCCATTTTAGAAAGAGCTTGCATCTTAAATGGGCTGTGCTGTCTTTCGGGTAAGATGTTAGACCAGGGCCTCGTTCTGCCCTCAGGTAGACATAAAAGATCCCACAGCCATTGATTTGAAGAAGAGGGAGTTATCCCTGATGGCCTGGCTGATACTTATTCCACAACCAACATCCCTGAATCAGATTATTTAGTCATTCATGATATTGCTGTATGTGGGAACTTGCTGTGCACAAATTGGTTGCTGAATTTCCCTACATTACAACATCGACAAGGTCTCACATTGACTTAATATGGGCTGTAAATCGCCTTGGGATGACCTGAGATTGCGAAAGGTGTTATATAAATCCTTCCCCTCTTCAAATATTACCTTGAAACCTTGAGCATAAACTAACACTGGCGATCAGGACCTCAACTTAAACATCTTCTCCTAAGAATATCCTCTTGCAGTATTAAAAATATATATATTTCCTGATGATTCTCTATCTTAACTCCCGAATAAGCCTGGAATCGTGCTATTCTACTTCCAGAGATGTTGAACTTGCCTTCCAGGTCAATAGGCTGCTCCTCAAAGTTAAAGCTGACTTAACTTACTGCTCCTGTGTAGAAAGGTGCCTTTAAGGTGTGTTAATGTATGATATTCCACTCTGGTGGACAGGACTTTGCTCCCTGATCTATTTAACTCCCACCCACCACCCTCTAACCCACCAGATTTGACTCCCCAAGGCCAATGCTACCAATTTTGCATGGAAAAAAGTTATAGTCCGGGAGCAGAATTGAAGATTTGAGTTACTAAACCGACAACAACAAAACACTTGTTTTCAAAGACAACACAAACTTAAAAGATTTGCCATTTCCCCAAAATGACCTGCCCTTTGCAGCAGAATGAAGGCAGTTGATTAAAGGCCGCGTGAACTGGTGCAGTTTGGTCGCAGTTTCCCTCCTTGCTACTGAAACAAGACTTCAAAGGCAAGTGAGTATCGGCTGGAGGCTCTACCACTGATGTGGGTTCCAGACGACCCACCGTTACCCTGGCACCCTGACAGCCCCATCACTGAAGCGGAGATCTTAGCCCAAGTCTGATGTCACCTCCTGGGCAACAGCCATGATGATGTGGTTACCATCCCATCATCACCAGGCTAACACTAATTACATCCAATTTACAACACGGAAACAGGCCATTCAACCTAACTGGTCCGTACTGGTGTTTCTGTCCCACACGAGTCTCCTCCCATCCCGCTTCATCTCACACTGTCAGCACATCCTTCTGTTCCTTTTTCCCTCATGTGTTTATCCAGATTCCCCTTAAGTGTATCTATATTCACCTCAACCGCTCCCTGTGGGAGTGAGTTCCCCATTCTCCCCACTCTCTAGGCAAAGGAGTTTCTCTTGAATTCCCCATTGGATTTATTAGTGACTGTCTCATATCGATGGCCTGCAGTTCTGGTCTCCCCCACAAGTAGAAACATCTTTCTGTACATCTAGCCTATCAAACCCTTTTATAATTTTAAGGACCTCAATCAGGTCACCCCTTAGTCTTCTCTTTTCAAGAGAAATGAACCCCAGCCTGAAACTGTTAACAGCCTCACTTATATTACTGTATAGTGGCACCAATGCTGCTGGTGCTGTGCACTTCACTCTTTTATTCCAATTTAACCCCATTGCCTCGACAGGTGCCCGTAGTTATTTCAAAGCATGTGTTTCCCTTCACTTATGTCAGGCTGCAGTTTGTTCTGTTACAATGTCTGTAAAGATATATGCAACTCTTATAAGGTCAGGTAACCTGAATACACAGACAGTGTTTGTAGTTCTCGCTGAACAAAGCCATACAGTTGGACAGGGAAGCCTTAATTTACGCCCCCTTTCTGTGCAGTATGGTTCTCCAATTCCGCATATAACATCCAAGCGATACTTAAATGTTTCCGATGTTCAATGCGTTTAAGGGAAAGCTAGATGAATACATCAGCAGAAATGAATAGAAGGAGATGCGGATGGGATGAGATGAAGAGGGGGTGGGAGGAGGATCGTGTGGAGCAGAGAGCACGGATCAGTTGGGCCAAATGGCCTGTTTCTGTGCTGTGCACTTGATGTAAAAGCTGGTGAGACAGTTGGGTCGGGGGTTAAAGGCTGGTTCTATTTTGCCATTTCAGTTCATGGACCGATTGAAGCTGCTGCTGATGCCACCCAAACACCAACCGGACTTCATCTACCTGCGTCATGTCCCTCTGCGGAGAGTTCACCTCTTCACCTTCATCCAGGTGGTCTGTCTGGCCATGCTCTGGATCCTGAAATCAACTGTGGCAGCCATCATTTTCCCAGTCATGGTAAGTTATTCCATGTTTCAGCACCAAATCTCCCCACCTTTCCTCCTCCATTCTACAAACCTCACCTTTTCTATCCCTCCCCTCTACTTCCTCCAACCTCCCTTTCCTTCCCACTCCTTCCCCTTCCCCAGTATGGGGTTGGAATTGTGAATGTTTTGCGATTACAAGGCATTCCCCAAATACCCTGAGCTTGGGGCCCCAAATTGCTTATATAATCCACATGGAATTGCATTCTGCACTGACTTCTCTTGGAGTAGGTAGGTAATTAGCCTAGTCCACAAGGGATGGTAGACATCTCTCTCCATTAGAGAGAGACAATTATTATGTAGCTTGAGGGACACCCCTCCACATCAAGTGTGGGGCAAGGCAAGGAGACAGGGTTCCATGAACTATCCCAGCTGGAGCAGGATTGAACATGTACCAATGGCATCATTCTGCATCACATTCTAGCTAACCAGCCACCCCCCACCCTCTTTGAGTAATGAACGCATAAAAACATACGAAATAGGCCATTTGGCCCCTCAAGCCTGCTCCGCCATTCAATAAGATAATGGCTGATCCGTTTGTGTTTCACATTCCACATTCCCATCTACCCCCGATAACCTTTGATTCCCTTGCCCAACAAGAATTTATCTACCTCCGCCTTAAAATTATTCAATGACCCCGCCTCCACCGCCTTCTGAGGCAGAGAATTCCAAAGTTGCACAATCCTCTGAGAGAGAAAATCTCCCCTCATCTCTGTCCTAAAAGGGCGACCCCTAATTTTAAAACAGTGCCTCTTAGTCCTGGACTCACCCACAAGAGGAAACATCCTTTCGACATCCACCTTGTCAAGGCCGTTCAGGATCTTATATACTTCATTCAAGTCACCCCTCACTCTTCTAAACTCCAGTGGAAACAAGCCCAGTCTGTCCAACCTTTCCTCATAAGACAACCCACTCATTCCAGGTGTCAATCTCGTAAACCTGCTCTGAGCTGCCTCCAATGCATTTACATCCTTCCTCAAATAAGGAGACCAAAACTGCACACAGCATTCGAGATGTGGTCTCACCAAAGCATAACATCCTTACTTTTATGTTCAAAATAATACAAAATGATACACAAGATAATAAATGGCCAGACAGCAGAAACAAAAGGTGTTTCGTGTCATCTTAAAGACCCAGAACAATGCGACTAAAGCAAAACGACCAGAAATGTTTCTGTTTGTGCTGGTCAAAGCTGTAATCGGACAGGGAAATCTCGAGGAACAGCAAGTGGGATATTAAACTTTGGGTTATTGTTAATCTTCCTGCTTCTGAAGAAAACCTGCCCAAACTTCTCACAGATTGTTAACCCAAACAAATAAAATGCACTTGGCTGTTACTCGTTGAATAAAGGTTTCGTTTAAAGGTGTCCATTTGCTTCGGTTAGGGGTTAAGGGCTTCCAATAAAATATACAGCAGATTTTATCTACTTTTACATAACATGCAAAGTTCACTTAGTAATTAGCCTTGCCAATGTAGAAACACCTTAGGGATTTTTAAGCTGGATAACTGAGACATTATTATGTGATAGGAACAAGAGAGGACATTAAAGTAGGAGACTGTAGTTTAGAGCTTTAAATATCTCAAGGTCTTGTGGTTCAAAAATACCAGGAGATCTTTTCTATAACATGGACAGCAAAGATTGTTAGCAAGCTCTCCCTTTAAACAAACATGCATGTTATACTCAATGTACTGGAAAGAGAAGACTGAGTTGTGACCTGATAGAGGTCTTTAAAATTACAATGAGGTTTGATAAGGTACATGTAGAGAAGGTGTGTCCACTTGTCAGAGATTCCAAAACTAGGGTCCATAAATATCAGATAGTCACTATTAAATCCCATAGGAATTCAGGAGAAACTTCTTTACCCAGAGGGTGGTCAGAATATGGAACATGTTCTATTAAAACAGGACAAACCAGGATTATAAGCGTTCCCCCATCACCCACTGTGTCCGCTGACCTCTGTTGGTTCCTGGTCTGGAAATGCCCACATTTTAAAATTCTCTCATCCCTGTTTTCAAACCCTTCAATGGGCCTTGCCCCTCTCTATCTCTGTAACCTCCTACACCCCTCCTTATCTCTGTAACCTCCTCCATCCCTATAACCCTCCCTATCTCTGTAACCTCCTACATCCTTCCCTATCTCTGTAACCTCCTCCAGCCCCTACAATCCTCTCTATCTCAGTAACCTTTCCAGCCCTACGATCCTCCCTATCTCCGTAACCTCCTCCAATCCCTACAACCCTTCCTATCTCTGTAACCTCCTCCAGCCCTACAAACTACTGCATCCCTCCAATTCTGGCATCTTTTGCATCAATGATTACCTCCCCCACTGAAAGTGGGCAGAGGTAATGTTTTCACCTATTTGTCTGTAAACAATATAACTCAAAAACTAATGGGCAGATTTCAATGAAACTTGGTACACAGATAGAGTCTGGCCGAAGGAAGAAGTGATTAGCTTTTGGCAAAGCTGCAGATCTGGATCCAGATCCAGGAATGTTTTAAATGATCCGTTAACTTTGGGAGATAGGATGAGTTGAGTTTTTCTTTTAGAACGTTGTTGATTGCTTTAGAATGTTGTGAACTGTCTCAGCTGCTGGAATTGATCACAGCTGTCAAAATATGAGCAGAGTTTTCGGAGCAGGTTGTGGGGCGTGGATTGGCCTGAAGCCTCCTCAGTGAGATGGAAGTTCCCATTAAAAAGATGTATTTTTCAGCTTTGTAGTTACGGAGCATCAACTAGGCAGGGCAAAACCTCAAGGACGAGCTGTGTCGTTGTAATAATGTTGAGTTAACACAGCGTGGCGGAGGTATGTGCTCCACTGAGTGCCCTCTTACTTGTTTTAATTGCTTCACCATTGGCGGCCATGCCTTCAGCTGCCTAGATCCTAAACTCTGGAATTCCCTCCTTAAATCTCTCCACCTCCCTTTCCACCTTTAAGAAGCTGCTTAAAACCTACATCATTGACCATGCTTTTGGTTACCTGTCCCAGTATCTCCTTACGTGGTTCACTGTCGAATTTTGTCTGATAACCCTCCTGTGAAGTGCCTAAGGACATTTTATTACATTGAAGCTGCTATCTAAATGCAAGTTGCTATTGCCATTGTTGGGATTACGAGGGCTTTGAGGGCCAGAGTCTCAGGGCTTGTTACGCATAAATTGCAATTTGGAGACTAGAAACTGGAATGAACCTGAAGTGTAATTTTTAGGAGACTGTCATTGCACACGATATTTTCATGTAATGCCTTGTGTTTGAAAATGTGACAATGGGATTTCCTTGCATGCCCACAGATCCTAGCTCTCGTTGCCGTTCGAAAGGCAATGGACTACATCTTCTCCCAGCACAACCTCAGTTTTCTGGATGATGTAATTCCAGAAAAGGACAAGAAAAAGAAGGAAGACGACAAAAAGAAGAAAAAGAAGCTCAGTGCGGAGAGTGATAACGAAGACGTAAGTAATATTTCATCAGCAAGCCAAAACATATTGAAGTCCCTTACAAAGGCAGCTTAATTCAAACCTAGTTTAAGTACACGATAACTGGATGTTAATCTGTTTCTCATTGTCTAATTTCAATTGAAATGCTCAGTTAAGCATTTAAAAATAAAGTACAAGTGGATTAATTTTCCCAATCCCAGGCAATCACCTTACATAAGTGAATCGTAGAGGTTTACAGGACAGAGGAGACCATTCAACCCATCATATCCATGCTGACACTTTGAAAGACCTATCCAATTAGACCCATTCCCCCACTCTTCCCCCATAGACCTGCAAATTTTATCCCTTTTAGGTATTTATCCAATTTCTGTTTTGAAAGTTCCTATTGAATCTGCTTCCACCACCCTTTCAGGAGGCACATTCCAGATCACAACTCACTGAGTAAAAAGATTCTCCTCATCTCACCCTCTGGTTCTTCTGCTAATTAACTTAAACCTGTGTACTCTGGTTACCAACCCTCCTGCCAGTGAAAACAGTTTATCCTTACTTATCCTTCACAGCAACATGTGATCACTAGCATTTCAACCAATCACAGACTGTAACTTAAAACCTGGCAACTGGTTCCAAATAGATCCAAGCAAAGGACTGGCCACCCAGCAGCACATCGCTAGTGCTGTTTGGGGTTTTTTATTACATTAAAGGTGATTTATATGTGAAAGCAAAATATTGCAGATGCTGGAAATCTGAAATAAAAACAGAGGGTGCTGGAAATACTCAGCAAGTCTGGCAACATCGGTGAAGAGGGAAATGGGGTTAAAGAGTCGAATATGACTTCTCCAGAACTGTAGGAAGGTAGAAATGTAATGGGTTTTATGTCGTTGAAGGGGGGGGAGGGGGAGGAAGAACAAAAGAACAGGTCTAGGATAGGGTAGAATCAAAACGGAGGAGAGAGTTCACAGTCTGAAGTTGTTGAACTCAACGTTGAGTCCAGAAGGCTGTAAAGTGCCTAATCGGAAGATGAGGTGCTGTTCCTCGAGCTTGCTTTGAACTTCACTGGATCATTGCAGCAGGCTGAGGACAGAAATGTGAGTGCGAGAGCATGAATTAAAATGGCAAGTGAGTGGTAGCTCAGGGTCGTGCTTGCAGGCTGAGAGGAAGTGTTCTGCAAAGCGATCACCCAATCTGCGTTTGGTCTCCCCAGTGTAGAGGAGACCGCATTGTGCCCGGTGAATACTAAATTGAAAGAAATACAAGTGAATCTCTGCTTCACCTGGAAGGAGTGTTTGGGGCCTTGGACATTGAGGAGAGAATGGGGTAAAAGGGCAGGTGTTACACCTCCTGGGATTGCATGGGAAGATGCTGTGGAAAGGGGATTAGGTGTTGGGGATGATCGAGGAGTGAATATTGTGGTGGTTGAGGAGTGAACCGGGGTGTCGTGGAGGAAGCAGTCTCTTGGGAATTCTGACAGTGGGGGGAAGTGAAGGGGAAGGGTCTTTGCAACTATATGGATCTTTTTGCCATGTGCCACTCTGAATCTTGCTTTTCATGTTTTTGCTTTCGGACCGAGTTGTTCATTATTCTGCCATTCACACTCACTCTGGACAACCATTACCATTCCCTTTTGCCTTTTGTTCCATGATATCTTTGGTCTTTTCATTTCTCCTGCCCTCTACCCTATCCCAGACCTTCCCTTCTGTTCTTCCTCCCCCCTCTCCCCTTTCAATGACATAAAACCTCTCACATTTCTACCTTCCTTCAGTTCTGAAGAGGAGTCCTATTCAACACAAAATGTTAACTCTGTTTCTTTCTCTGTAGATGCTGTCAGACCTGCTATACATTGTTGCTGTAGATTATTGCTTATTTTAAGGACACTTTGGTGCCGGGTTGGTACAAGGGTGAAAACTGGAATTTATCATGTTTTTCTCTGCCTCGATCAAACACAGAATTAAGCAGCTTTGTTCAAGGAATATAGGATCAGGAGGCCATTCAGCCCCTTGAGCCTGTTCTGCCATTTAGTTTGATTGTGACACCTGTATCTTAACTCTAGCTACCAATCTTGACTCCATAACCCCTAATACCCTTACCAAAGGAAAATCTATCAACCTCAAGTTTTGATATTTTCAATTGGTCCCCAGCCTCAATAACCCTTTGGGGTAGAGAATTCCAGATTTCCACTTCCCTTTTTGTGAATAAGTGCTACCTGACATCACCCCTGAATGGCCTGGCTCAAATGTTAAGGTTCTGGCCCTTTGTTCTGGACTCTCCCAACCAATTAATTCAAAACCATATTTTATTCCAATGACAAGAATTTCCATTTTCAAAGTGCAATGCACTGCTACTTAAGAATGGAAATGCAGCCCTGTACAGGGCATGAATATCCCTATCTCTGCTCTTCACTAGCAGCAGCTGTGATTCCGTGTGGCTCACTGCATTATCAGTCCTTGATTTGGAATTTGCTGCTTATGGACCAGTAGCCCATTGTCAGGTGTCCTTTGTTGTACTAGTGCCTGGCTACAAGGGGAATGGAAGGATTGATATTTACAATATGCAATACTAAATGTAATTGTTTCCATAATGGGAACAAAGAAAATGCACCCAATACAAAACAAAATACTTTGGATGCTGGAAATCTGAAATAAAAACAGAAATGCTCTTCAGGTCTGGCAGGATCCACAAAGAGAGAAGCAGAGTTAATGTTCAGGTCGATAACCTTTCATCAGAGTGAAAAATGTGCCCTGTTTAAGGAACTTAATGAGGTGAACACAATTCCCTTAGATGTTGGCATCCTGTTTGCTCCGTGTTTCTTGATGAATTATGAAGAGCACCAATAGGGCACATTGACTTGGGTTGAAGCAGATTGCTCTTACGACATAGAAGTCAGCACAAGTGCATTGTCATCATTACTTTTGTAAGCGTGAATGCTTTTACAGTTGAAATGCTTAAAATTCTACCTTGTCCCCAGTTTGGACTGAGAATTACGGTTGCCAACTCTGGTCGAATGCAGCACTGGAGGTTTCATCACATGGTCTCCAAACATCCCGCCCAGACATTCCTACCATTGGTTACTTGACATGTCCATTATGGTGACCCCGCCCCTCCCCCCCCCCTTTACTACAGCGAATTGAAAAGCAAACTGATTTTCCATTTCCCAATTGGCTGGTTCTTGATTGTCAGTCAAGCAGCCCATTTTTCTTCATCTCTGATATCCTAATGCACAAAACAAGATTTTTTTTAATGCCCCTGTGATTTTTCTCCTTGGTTTTGCCTGCAGCAGTGCCATAGAGATTGACTTTGAATTTCAGAAGACTCCAGGCCATTCCTAGAGAGTTGGCAACCCTACTGAAAATGCTGTTGATGCAGTTCCTCGTTCTAGTTACTGGGAAGCGAGTTTAAGACAGGTCCAGGTTAACTCTTACTCTGCTTTTCCTTCTCTCTTATTTGAGCAATAGCCTGGAAATCTCCCAAACAGTCAACATGGACTGCAACGGTTCAAGAAGGCAGCTCACCACCACCTTCTCAAGGGGCAATGAGGGATGAGCAATAAATGCTTGCCTTGAGAGTGACGGTCATATCCCATGAATGAATAAAAAGAAAATCAGACCCCCAACGTGACAAAATCTGTACAATGCCAATGGTGAACACCCTTGTTACCTGTATTATTATCACTCACCAAGGCAACAGTAAGGAAGAAATTCCGAAATTAGCACCAAAACATCAGGGGATTAGCCAAGAGTAATTTGATTCACAAGTATAGAAGATGGCTGCAATGTCTGAAAATATCACTCCTGTTGGGAAATTCTGAGCTGAGGTCACGTTAAAAAGTATGACGTATTATACCAGATTGCATCCGCATGTTTCAGATGCTGAAAGTCCACTTATTGTTAATCTAAGGATTGTAAAAAAGTTGAGTAGTGTTAATTGTTAACATAATTTTCTGTTCTGAGATATTGGTGCAGTTTTCCATGTGCTGTGCATTGCTGCTGTCTTGTTTAACGTGTCTTCTAAAATGTTTTACAGCTTTGAGTCATGTTTCAGCTCTTTCTTTGCGTACGTGCCCCATGGGAAGCTTTGTTACACTCTCATCTAGCCAGCCTCTGGTTTTGCCACATGTCATCAGTCATACCTGTAGTCTCCATGTAATCCTCAATGCCATGTAACTATGCTGGTGCCATGAGGCTGTGCCACATTTCTTCCTAAACAGCTTCTGCAAACCTCTCGACGTATCTCTTCGATTTTTTTATTTGTCCCGTTCCCACGCCTGACCCAAATGAGATTTCTTACCTAAGAAGCAACTAACAAGTGTTATATTTTTCAGCTGTTTCTTGTTCCATTCTGAACACACTGCAAAATCCATCCAGGAAAGAGTAGAATTTGGGGTTGCCAGTAAACCCTTTACAGACATGTCAGACAGACTGCTAGCATGGAGACGAAGAACATTGACATTGTTTAGTTGACAGATTACAACCCTGACTGGCTCACCCATCAGTGATATAGAAGGTGACACGTATATGAAATAAATAACAATGCAACTAATTAAGAGAATAACAAATACATTCAAGGCTTCCTATTGGTCTCTGCGTCCTACACATGACAGACAAAAGCCCCCACCCTTCTTAAGTGGCCAGTAGTGTGTTAATTCACAATCAGTATTTTTCAATATTTTCCAGCTTACAGTTTAGTATATTTAAGCATTCTAAACATTTCCTTCACAGTCTGATTACCCATATTCAGAAAAAGTTCCTGCTATTAATATTTCAATGGATTTGATGGAACAAGAACCCTTCCTAAGCAGTGAGTAAAACCTTCTGCCTGCCTGACTTCCATTCATTTCAGTGAGACCTGGCTTGCCACTTTTTTCCCTCAACCTCTTTATCCTGTATCACATCAATTGGTGCCTCCGGCTGTCTTACATCCTTCACATCACTCTCCCCTCTCCCTCTCTCACTTCCCTTTTGTGTCTCATTCTAAATGTTGCAGCCCTGTGCTGTAGGCTTTGTCCAACAATCATCAACTAACTCTGCTTCAATGGAAGCTTTAACCAAATTCTAACCAGGCTTCTTTTGTCTTTCCTTGCTGTCATTCACTTTGTGTTTCAGGTCAGTGAATTCCTTTAATCTGCTCGCAGGCTCTTTCTTCTAATCAGAGCACAAAATGGTTATTATAGCACAGTGCTCACACCTTGACCTTGCACAGCGGTCAGTGTGGGAGTGAAAATGGGCTTTTGCGGCAGTTGTTCTTGACTACCTGTTAAAGGTGCATGGGCAGTGATTTGTTGCTTTCCGGAATCGCATTGTAAATCTGTTTTCAGCCTGCAGCCTCCACACACAGTAGGAGCACAGCCTACCCAACGTGTTGTAGGAAAACCAAGGGCTGGTTATACACACAAAGCATGGCACTACACACACACCCTTACCTTCTCCAAACCTACCCCCACCCTGTCCCTGCCATCATTCCCTAGGGGCGTCCTGTTCCTAATTGCAGGTAGGGTAGATACACGGCCTCTCGAACCTGCTCCACTATTCAATAAAATTATGGCTGAACTTCTTCATCAATCCACTTTGCCTCCCAGCCCCCACATTCCTTGCTTCCTTGTGTGAGCAAAAATCTATCGATCTTATCCTTGAATATACTCAACAGCTGAGCGCCCAAATCCCTCTGGGGTAGAGAATTCCAAAGATTCACAACCCTCTCTGAGTGAAGAAATTTCTCCTCCTCATCTCAGTCCTGAATGGCTGACCCCTTATTCCAAGAACATTACAAAGAGGGCCTCTGCTCATGAGCTCCCAGCTGTGGCCATTCGTAGCAGGGCCCTCATTGAGATGAAGCGGTCATGTTGTGTACTCCGTGGCTCTCTTTGTCGATTGTTTGGAGGACCTTTTTCAAAGAACGAAAGAGAGGAGCTCACAATGCCGCTTGTCAGATTAGGAAGCCTATCTGTACAGGTAGAAGTACAATATCCACCTTGTATGGTGAAGGGAGGGACTGTAAAGCTTGTTTTCGGATACTTTCGTTTTTGGGGTGAATTCCTCAGCCCTGATATTTGCCAGGAAAGTGCAGGGGCTGGGGGAACACCCAGCAAGGCTGAGGGACAAGGAGATTCCTGCTCAAATTTAACGACAAGACCTCATTCTAAAAATTCTCCTCTTTCCCACCTGATAGCCATCTAAACTGACCGGCGGACTGGGCACTGGGCATTAAAACCAGTACCTGGGGCTGACCCCAGCAACTGCCAGACTTCAGGGCTTGGGTTGGGGGTGGGTGCTGTAAAAGGTATTGACTTTCTGGAACCTCTCACCTCCCTTTCACTGACGGGTTTTCCAAGTCCTGGGAAATGCGTGTAGTCACTGTTAATCTTGAGCTGAGTTCCCAGGCTGCAGTGTGGGAGGGTAAGGAAGCATCTTTAGCCTCTCAAGCCCAGCTCCCTCACAGGGCTCGCTACTCTCAGCTGTTAATATGATAGTACGGTTGGGAGTGCATTCCCTGTTTCTACATTTTTAAATACCCTCTTCCTAACACTATCCCACCCATGGTGTTGGGGCTATGAATCTAGAGACCTAAGTGCTGCTCAGGATGAATAGAAGAATATTTACATGTTGTAAAAGTTTCCTTCTGAGTGAGTTTACTCACTGGTCCCTGATGGGGACCAGTTACCAATCTGGATTGGATTGTTGTGAGGAATCCTGTCCTGAGAACTCCTGCCCACAGGTGTGACTGCCAAAGCGATCTCTTCACTATGAGAGTGACCGATTCTTGGGAGGTCAATTTTTACTTTGCCCGATGGGTGAGAGTGAATCGGTAATTAGTTTGTATCTCCACATTTTTTAAAATTCGATTGACTTCAAAACATCCAATTTTCATTTAAATGAAAAGCACCTCTGGCTCGTTTTTGACATCCTAGCAAAGACCAGGGGCCTCATTACCTCACAAACAGCATCCTCCTTCACAAGTGGAACATGCACCAGATATTACACACCAAGGCCATGTTTCACTGTTTGGCCTGGTCATTCAGAGACGAGGACTATTCGATGATGGTCTCCCATCCCTCCTAGGTAGAGTTTAGAATGTGAAATGAAAATTACTTTATTCACTGATGATCATTCTACACAGTCCTTTACTCCAATCACTTGTGATGCTCTAATCTAGAGTATCTCCAACATCTGTTTAACGTTGACTCAAAATCTCACCTCAGTTGGAGCTTTGTTGTGATTTCAATCTTTTATGGCCCATGGATCATTATGGGCTGGAGGGTGGGTCCATTTCTACCCAAAGTATACACAGTGCTCCCCACATCCAAACAGCATGATGAGATTTTTAGGTGAATATTCAGCACGTGGTTTTCCCAGAACTTAAAGGCCTGCAGTGTGTGGAGGCTCCATAACATTTACAGGATGTAGAAGATCCCACCAGGTAGGCAATCTACCTATATTTCAAATCACTCAAATTTGCAGTACTGGTGTCTTATTCTAACCATGATCAATTAAATTGATGTCCAATCATTTAAACTTCTTGCTCGCCACCTTCAGAATATGCACACAGCGACTGAGGAAATATTTGATTGTTGATGGGTGATGATTCTTTCTCATTTATACATTGTCTTTGCTTTTATTATCAACTTCAGGTTTATTAGTGCTAAATCACTCATTAAATTTCAGAGACTTTGTACCCCATTCAATCTCAGCTTGCTGCACTGGTTTATGGGAATACTTGCAGCTCTGCATAGATGATGAAATTGGGGTGTTATCATTGGCCTACCTCATCTTTCCACCTCAGTCTGAATTGGAGTATAAATTCTACCATTCGAATGTGTGAAGGGCGCCGGGTCCATATGTGACTAAGCCAACCTTCGGGCTGGGGACCACCAGCAGGGCAGAGGTGGACACTGAAGCAGAATCTGGGTGAAGAACAAACGAATACCTTTTGGCCATGTGCAGTAAGTTAGTGGATTGGATAAACAAGGGGCTTCACACTTTAAGTAACATAAAAGCTTTGAAATCTGAATTTGAATCTGCATTGAGGCAGATTCTCCTGCAACTGGATCACAGCCCCCAGAGAAAAACCCTGGATCCTCAGTTCGCACACTGGTAATCAGCACAATAGGAGGCCATTTGGCCCATTGTGTCTGTGCTGACTCTTTGAAAGAAATGTCTGAATAGTTTCACTCCCCACTGGCTTTTTTCCCCATAGCCCTGCCCTTCCCTCCCTTTTGAGTATTTATCCGATTCCCTTTTGAAAGCTATGAATGAATCTGCTTCCACTGCCTTTTCAGGCAGCGCACTGCAGATCACAACTCAATCTGTAAAAAAAATTCCCCTCATTTCCCCCCTGGTTCTCTTGCCAATTATTTTCAATCTGTGTCCCTCTGGTTACCGACCCTCCTGCCAGTGAAAACAGTTTCTCTTTCTTTACCCTATCAAAACCCTTCATGATCTTGAACGCCTCGATTAAATCCCCCCCGCCTTAACCTTCTCTGCTTGAAGGAGAACAATCCCAGCTTCTCCATTCTCTCCACATTAACTGAAGTCCCCCATCCCGGTCCCATTCTAGTAAATCCTCCTCTGCACCCTCTCCAAGGGCCTGACATTCTTCCTAAAGTGTGGAGCCCAGAGTTGGGGGTACATTCAATTTTCTGTTCATAATACACGCCTGAGCAATGACAGGAGAAAGTCCTGTTTGGGTTTGTACTCTGTTGCAGTATAGATTCAGCCAATGCCTGAAGTAACTAACCATGTCCCTTTTTAATTCAGAAGAAAAGCCCCCGATGTTCCTTGAACGACATACTTCATGCTGATCCGATTCCTTTCTTACAGCCAATCACTATGCCAAGGTAAGACCAACAATCCTTCTCACTGCTGCTAGATTGGGTTGCAGTTCCAATGGGCACTGACTCTCGTGTGTGTTTGTGGGGAACAACGTTTCTGGCAAAATTATTAATTCGCTCTAAGGGTCACAAGGAGTTTAAAGCAAATGGGGGCCAGATTTCCTCTTCCCCATATTTTCAGGGCACATGAATGAGACAAATCCAAATGGGAGACAAGTTGCAGGATTTTCTGCCAGTGATGACGTTGAGGGTGTAAAATAAATGCAAAGGCTTGCACTTCTGTAGCGCTTTTCACAGCATCAGGACATGCTAAAGTGCCTACGGTCAATGAAGTACTTTTCAAGTGTAGTCACTGTCATAGGCGACATAGGACATTTTTCCAAGTGCGATGAGTTTATTATAATGATGCATCTGACCATCACTTGCACCTGAGCAACCCTGCAGCCATGGTTGATATGGGCCAAAGGAAGGGACGCTAAATTTTAAAGGGCCACTTTGCCGGCTGCACACAATTGCAGAGCAGTGAGGTAAATGCAGGGGGCAGCAGGAGGCCATTCAGCCCCTCAAGCCTATTCCACCAATCTACAAGATCATGGCCGAGCTTTATCTTTACTCCATTTACCCACCTTGGTTCCATAGCCCTCTTCCCCTTGCCTGACTGGCCAGAGTGATGCTGGAAACAGAAAAGGCCTTTCTGTGATGGGACTGGCAGCTAAGCTCACCAGAGTGAGACGTTCAGAGTAGGTACAGCTCTTAGGGACCAATCCCAGCCAAGGTGAAGCCAGCACTGGGTGAGCTAAACAATACGTTGGGATCTGGGGAATGGAGATTGATGGTGGGGTGGGGGAGGAAAGGTTAACCTTTTACGAATGAACACGTTGAGCAGGAGTTTTGGGGTCAGCTGGAGTTGGGAACTGAGGCCCCCGGAAATGTCAACAACAGCCGGAGCGGCAATTTTCCAATGCCACCCTGGCACCAACCATTTTAGAGGTGGTGGGTTTGGGGTCAGCAGGGTTGCCTCCCTCCACATGGTAACCGATTAGGCTGGTGAAGAGCCCACTTAAAGGAGGCCAAGTGGAATTTTCCAATCAGCCCCCAGCTTCCTACACTATCAGAGCCACCTTAGGTGCCTGGCGGTGGGCACCCAGTGATAGGCTGAGGGTGGGGGTTGGGGTGGTGGTACCAGCACTCTGCGCAGATCCCAAGGTCCTCTCTGCCTGCCCGGGCGCAGGTGTAATCAAAGTCCACTCTGTCGAGGGATTCCCAATCCCCTACCTCCCCCCACCATCATGTTGGTGACCTGGCTGTATGAATCATCTTTTATTTAAAGTTTTCAAAGTGTTGGAGACGAGCACCTCCATGTTTAAGCGCATTCTGTGTTACTTGCCTCCTCGCATGCGGACTGTTCCTCTCAGGATGGAAGACCTCTGACTGACCCTCCAGTTTCGAGAGCCCACCCACTGCCTTTAATTACACAGGGAACCTGTCGCCATGACAATTGCGGAGACATCTCTGTGAAACTCCCAATGAGTGACTGTCTCTACGCCCCCCCCCGCCCCCGATCTCAGAGGGTCTTTAGTCTTTGGAACTCTATACCCAGCAAGCAATGAAACCTGGGTCACTGGGTATTTTTAAGGCTGAATAAGGCAGACTTTTGATCGACTAAGGAGTTAAGGGTTATGGAGGGGGCAGGCAGGAAAGTGGGGTTAAAACCACAATCAGACCAGCCATGATCTCATTGAATGATGGAACAGGCTCAAGGGGCCGCATGGCCTATTCCTGCTCCTATTTCTTATGATCTTATTCTCACCGATGTCTGGATAAACAAGTTTCTCCTGACTTCCCGACTGGATTTATCTTATATTTATGGCCCGTAATTTTGCTCTCCCAACAAATGGAAAACCTTCTCAATGTCAACCCTATGAAACTCCTTCACAATTTGATAGACGTCTATCTAGTCAAACCTCAGTTTTCTCTTTTCTAGAGAAAAGAGCCCCAGCCTTTCCAGAGAGATAACTTCTTGATTCTGATACTATCTTTGTAAATGTATTTTGCACCTTCTCCAGTGCGTGTGTGCCCTTTTCTCAATGGGGTTTGCAGAACAGAATTGTTCACATTACTCCAAGTGTAGTTTAGACAAGATTCTGTGCAAGTTTACTATAACTCCCCTGCAGTTCAATCCTATCCCTCTCCTCTGTGCCTTTCTCAGGTATATTCCAAAATGAAATATTGTGTGTTGTGTAGCCGTGCTTGAAGTTTACTTCTTGTTCTCTTTGGCTTCATAGAAGCTGATAGTAAGTTAGTAATATTGAGGCTGCCAGTTAGGGAGTTGAGTTTCTTACCTTAAACCCTGTTTGTCCTGGGTGTCCACAGTTTCTGTGGGTGTGGGGAGGGCCACGCCATTAGCACTCAGGCAAGGGTCAACACTGGAGCCGGCTGCACAATTATCTGTAGTCGGGAGTGAACACCTTCTCTTTCTAACGCATCAACTTATTGGTTGACAAGGAAATCTGTTTGTTTGGGCAGCAAACCAGCAAAATTCACTGCCAGCAATGCTGTAAAATATACCACCGAGAAATAGGTGCATTATCAACACACACCAGTCAGGAGGTAGGCATGGGTTCTACGTATTAATCATTAGTTTTTCTTTTGTGTGGTGCACTGGTTAACCGTGACCCCTTGAAATGTCAGAAATGACGTGTTTACCGCATAAGACAGTCGCTAATGTCCAAGATACACTGATGTCAACCATTCCTCAGCTGAGGCAAAATAAAGACCCTGTAAATCTCCAGGAGGACGGAGGGGGAGGTGTAGATACTTCCCAGCATAGTTAGCGATTCATCGGAGCTGAACCCATCGGTCCTGCCCTCTGCAGATGTTGTCACGTCCAAACTCATTCAATTTTGAGTAGGTGTGTGGCACGTTGGCAATGGGGAGAGGAAACTATGGTCGCCTTGTTTGTCTTCGTTATATCATAGCTCCCAGCGGAGAGGAGCTAACTCAGACCAGGATGGAACCAAACCTGCGCAGCAGAGTTAGGTTAGAGCAGAGAAGGTTAAGGGGAGATTTAAAAGAGAGGTTTTGATAGAATAAATAAAGAGAAACTATTTCCATTGGTAAGAGGGCCAGTAACCCACAGGACACAGATTTAAATCACGGGCAAAAGAGGCAGACAAGAGATGGGGAGAATTTTTTTTAACACGGCAAGTGGTAAAGGAATGTGCTGCCTGAAAGGACAGTGGAAACAATTCACTGGTAACTTTCAAAAAGGAATTGGATAAATACTTGAGAAGGAAAGAATTGCAGGGCTAAGGGAAAAGAGCAAGGGGTTTGGATAGCTCGTTCAAACAGCCAGCACAGGCGCGATAGGTGGAATGGCCTCCTCCTGCGCTGTATGATTCTAATTTCTAAAGAAAGGCTGCATCCTTGGATGCGTTTTTTTTATTTAAAGAGCATAGTTTACGGAGACTGGCTATTCATTCTCTAATTTGTACATTTATTTGCAGCCCTCCGACCACTCCAGAGAGAAACGTGCCTCAAATAAGAATAGAACTTGAGCCTGATTGTGAGACAGGCTACACGTGGAGGAGCAGAGGAACGGAAACAGCGCTATAACTCCCTGTTCCCCAGCATACACTGGACAGGCTCGCACTGCCAACGCTTTAAAGGCGAATCCCCCGCCTCTCGCCGGCCACGCGATGGAACGGCGGCCGGATTACACCTCGGGGGAGGGGGCGAGGCACCTGTTTTTGTTTCTCTCCGTTCTCTTTCCACCTCTTTAAGAAATCTTCTCCCCGGACTAACTTCCTGCTCGAAGAACAAAAGAAGATACGGGGTGAGGGGTGGATGGCTTGGGTGGGGGGGAGCGGGGCGGTGCGGGGTTTGGTGGGGATGGATTTCTATGGTACGCCACGGCAGTGAGACACTGCGCACCTCCACCAACACCATCTCCCCCTCCCCCCCTTTAACTGGAAGACACCAGCTGTGATGGATTAGTGTAGCCTGCCTGCTCCTTTAAGAGCCCAAATGATGGACTATTGCTCTTTGGGTGACTTGCTGGGAATTGCTGACTATGCAAAGATTCTTCCCCAATGACACTTTCGCCCCGTCTACTTGGAAACAAATGATTACAGACACATCGCAATCTCTCCATGCCTAACTGCTCACCTCGGAGTTATTTTATTGCTTGGCATCCTTTTGTTATAATTACTGTTAATGGAATAAGTTGCTCCAGTAGCGGGAAATGCTGTCTGTAGTCAGACATAGCTCTACCTCTTATTTTTAGAAGGCCAGAAATTCAGTGCAAATGAATATTGTTGTATACTATGGTGATTATTAACCTCAATCTGAAGGGCAAAATCCACTGTAGAGTCTGTAGAATACTAACGCACTTCAATATATCTTGGCTGCCCTTTCTGGAGTTTTTAAAAGATTAGAATTATATTATTATAAGCCGGTGATATATTTGTCAACCGGCAGTAATTTAAATAATTATTTTTTAGAAAGCCTTTTTTTGCTCTGTACAGTGTTTCGCCCCATCCTGTGTCCATGTGGAATGGTGGATTGGATTTGGTGATTTTATTTTAACTTTTTCCTGATCTGGGACCAATTTGCAGACTTTTCTTTCCTTTTATGACCCAGCTTGTTTTGTGCTTTGCAAACGCTGTTGCTGAATGGTTCGGTTGCCTGGGCCAACCACCCCAAACCCTGTCCTCCTCCTCCTCCCCTCCCCACCGCACCCAGTAAGGCAGAGAGCAGTCACATTGGAGGGGAGGCATCTTAGCGAATAAAAGTTGACTTGAATGCAAAAAGCAGGAATTACCCACTTTTTGGAATTACAGTGAACTTTCTTTGTCCCTATTAAAGATGTCAACAGGCAAATCTGTCCACTTCAGAGGCAACAACCTCCGAAACCTGTCCCACTCCCCACCCTCCCTTCTTCAACCAGCTTATATTTCACCTCTTTTCTATTGTTCCTTAGTTCTGGTGAAGAGTCATACGGACTCGAAACGTTAACTGTGCTCCTCTCCGCAGATGCTGTCAGACCTGTTGAGTTTTTCCAGGTATTTTTGTTTTTGTTCCAAAACAAGGGTCAGGTCAAATTTCTCACCTGCCTCTCCTGTCGCACACTATTCACAATTTTGGCACCAGTTACAAAGGCTAGAATTTTCAAAAATTCATTCATGGGATGTGGGTGTCGCTGGCTGGGTCAGCATGTATTGCCTGTCCCTAATTGCCCTTGAGAAGGTGGTGGTGAGCTGCCTTCTTGAACCGCTGCGGTCCCTGTGGTGTAGGTACACCCACAGTGCTGTTAGGGAGGGAGTTGCAGGATTTTGACCCAGCGACCCCTGACTTTTGTGTACTCACCCCCTGCAGTTGCCATAGGTTCCAAACAAGGACCATTGGAACAGGAGGAGGCAATTCAGTCCCTCGAGCTTCTTCCACCAGTCAACATGATCATGGCCGATCCTTATATTCATTCCATTTATGCTGCCTTGGTTCCATAACCCTTAATAACCTTGCCTAACAAAAATCTTATCCGTCTCCGTTTTGGTAATTTTAATTGACCCTTCAGCCTCAATAGCTTTATGGGGGAGGAGTTCCAGATTTCCACTCCCCTTTATGTGTAGAAGTGCTTCCTGACATCACCCCTGAATGGCCGGGCTCTCATTTTAAGGTTCTGCCCCCTTGTTCTGGACTCCCCAGACACTCATGCCCCCCTTCCTCCCCCACCTCGGTAACTAGAGGAAATAGCTTCTTGTCTATTGAATCCTTTAATCATCTTAAACGCTTGCTACATCTCCAAGATCCTGATGTGAAAAGGAGCTATGGGAGTGTCCTTGTCAAATATCTCTGCATAAGTCAGGAGATGGGAGCAGATTTGGAATTGAGTTGAATGGTGCACGGAGTATCTTACTCACCCAGCATTGTGCTCCAATATCCCATCAGATTCATTTAAAGGATGGAATACTGGGTGGGTTGCATTATGATCGGGTGATCTGATCCTCACCTGGCCTTCCTCTCTTTCTCTGCGTTCAACTCAAACAATAACTTACATACAAACGCACAAAGAATTGGCCCCGATGTTCCACTGAAACTGAACGTGTAAAATACATCTCCACCCCAACCCATAACACTCAAGTGTTGCAGTTGCCAGAGAAGAGGGGGAGGGTCTTCCTTCACAGAATTCCAGCACAGGAGAAGGCCATTTAGCCTGTCATGCCTGTGCTGGCTCTCCATAGGTGCAATTTACTGAGTGCCATTCCACCATCTTCTCTCATCAGCCCTGCACATTTTTCCTTTTCAGATCATAATCCAATTCTCTCTTGAATCCCTCAATTTGAACCTGCCTCCACCACATCCTCAGGCAGCACATTGCAGACCCTAACCACATGCTCAGAAGGAGAAACCCAATCTTCTATTTATTAAACACCCAATACTGCTTCAATGTTGTTGGGGGGTGAGAGGGGGGTTGAATGGTGGTGATGTGAAATGTTGCTGATGTAATCTGTATTTAAGGGGTATCCCTAATGTTGGTCTCTCCCATGTTGATGAGTTTTGCCTGGTGTTTGTCAGCACAGAAGAGCCAGAGTAGCGGGTACTAAGGACCTAGAGGCATTACCTTACTGAGCCTGTGCTGCAGACATGGAGCCTCGCTCAATGTTATCTCGTGGCATCAGGAAACATTGGCTGCTAATTGGCTGTAATAGACCATGGGCAGGGGAGGAAAAGGGGATGATGGAGGAGAAGTATGTGAGGGTTGGGGGAGGTGGGCATGGGGATAGGTGTCGGGGTTGAGAAAGAGGGATGAGGAGGGGAAATGGGGTTGCAGAAGGCTGATGTAAAGTGGGGGAAAAGGGGGGAAATGGCTGGGGGAAGCTTCATCTAACAAGAGCCAAGTATCACTCCCTAGAGAAGGACAACTTGTGTGCACTAAAACATCATTACTAGGTACTGTAGAAACCACAGCGATGCTGTAACATATAATTATTAAGCACATTCTAATTTTCAGACTCAGCAAAATTTAAATAATCCTGAGACATGATTTATCCAGACATTTCTTTGTAGCGTCAGCACCGATCATTACTGAAGGTTTTTCTGTGAATACTCCTCATATTTTACATGTTAGAAGTTGCCCATTGTTTGATAATCATTTGAGCACTGCTCTCTAGAAGGGAGACCTCAGAGCGTCTAGTTTAATTAAAAAGATTATACAAAAAGGGGTAAGCTTTTCCACTCCTGGCACAGGGATCTCGAGCCACAGAACAAAAAAAACCGGACAGCCGTTGCATAGCCCACCTGGTTCCCCCAGGGTGGAGGAGGGTCAGGGGGGCAGAGTCGGCTTTAATCTAACATACCCATTAGAAAGCTGAGGAGATTGTGTGCCACTCTGTTTCGACACACTGTCTGATTGTCCACTCGGTTGACATGAGTACTGTCCAGGGAATGCAAAAGCAGAATTCCACCTCATTCCATGGATTTCCTGGAACTGTGATGGAAATTGGGTGGGAACTTTGCCTCTCTGAAGCGCAACAGGCAAATGCCCGATGTGCAATGTTCAACTTAATTCATGTTTGAACACCTTCACATTAAATACAAGGAACGTACCCCGGAAATTCAACATACACGTTGCTAACAGATATGGAGTGGGATTTTCCAGCCCTACCCACAGCCAGGATCGTCTGCTCCCGCCGTCAGTCAATGGGCTTTTGGCGGGGCTGCCGAATCTCCCACTGTGGGTCCCGCCACAACGGGGCCAGAAAACCCCGGCCATAGCCTGGTGTAGAAACTATAGGAAAGATCCCATGTTCCAGCCCTCCCAGGTACTGCACAGGGAACATCCCCCGGTGAAGAAAACCGCAGAGTCCAACAACAGCAGCTGGCCATGAGATAAGGCCTTTCACACAGTAAAAATGTCCCAAGGTGCTTCACAGGAGCGCTAACAGGCCAAAATTGACACTGAGCCATGTGAGGAGATATTGGGACAGGCGGGTAGACTTTAAGGAGGGTCTGTAAAGGAGGAGAGAGGTGGAGAGACAGACAGACAGGCTTAAGGAGGAAATTCCGAAGCTTAGGGTCTACATGCTGAAGGCAGGGCCACCAGTGGAGGAATGAAGGATGGACCAGTGGCGGGAGACTTCTGAGAGGCACGGGGCTGGAAGAGGTTACAGAGATGGGGGCGAGGGTTTGAACACAAGTGAGAATTTTAAAGTTGAGGTAGTTCCCGACAGGGAGCCAATGTAGGTCAGCAAGCACAGGGGTCATGGGCGAATAGGACTCCTGGGATTTGATGAGACATGCTTCCCTCAATTGCCAGATCATGGAATTGTGCCTATTTCAGCAAAGAAAGGTCTTCCAATCTGTGATTATACTTGAAACGCATTGACTACTGAATCACTTCAATCATTTACTGAGATACCAAAACTTGATTATTTTGTATTAAGTTTATTTTGCAATTCTTTGGGAAAGGGGAGGAGGAGCAAGGGATGGAACGTGTATGCACAGATGAACTTTTCCTCTGTATCTCTTTTCATTGTAACTTCATCCATTCCCTTCATCCATTGATAGACTTGCTGTGTATATTTGTAATCTTTTCATATGCACCTTGAGCCACTTAAATCACTAATGATCTCACCAGGGCTTGTGATTGCCTTGTAGGAGACATGTAAAAAGATTCTAATTAACTGTAGTTTGACATGTTTGAACAAGAGAAACAGTGATATTTTCCTGATGAATATGTGAAAAATTGCAGCATTATGAAGTACCAGATTAATATAGTGTTATACAAATCTACATTTTCAGTACTAGCTATGATGTTTTTTTTTTAAATCATAAGAGCAGAAAAAATTGGGGAGATTTCACATATTTTTCAGATCAAGCACATGCGAGGAAAATAAAGCAATTTTATGCACTAATTTTTTTCACGTGTCCGTACTGATTTAATATTAAAAAGGTGTAGAGATAAGGCTTGGGAATATGCATTGCTCTATCAGAGAGGCAGCACAGCCACAATGAGGTTCTTCATTGCTGTAAAATTTCATATGAACAGACCCCAAAAAAGGTTGGGTATATAAAAGTGTTTCATTAACAGGGGAATGCAAGGCTTTATGTGCCTGGTTAACCCACCAATACACGTAGACCTGCTCAGTCACTACTAGTGAAGGCTGCATGAGGAGAAATTTCCTTGTCAACCTTTGGAATTCTCTGCTCTGCTGGTTGTGAAAAGTGCCGTATAAAGGCAAGTATTGCTGAAAAAGAGACATACGCTGTCAAAGCATTACATCTTGTACTTATCTGGACAGACACAAGAATGCCAAATTTCAAAGGGATTTATACTGCATGAAAAAAGGGGCTGATTGGTTGGCAAATCGACTCTGATTGGTCAAGGCTTTGCTGTGGAGAATGCGTCAGAGAACTATTTCCCCCCCCCCACCCCCCCCCACACTCTTGTTTAATAAATTGTTGCTCCCTTTGAAATTTGGCATTCTTGTGTCTGTCCTGATGAGTGCAAGATAAAAAGCTTTGACAGCATGTCTCTTTTTTCCAACAATACAAATGCAAATCTTTCTCTTTCTTAAATTTGAGCTGTTTTTTAGCCGTTGTTTAAATACTTGCCTCTTTTTGGAGTGCACTTTAACCAGAAAAAAACGCTTTTGGGTTTGGTGAGTGGGTGGGTGAGTGGAGGTGGGGTGTTTAAAGTTTTAGAAATCAGAGCCCTGGTCCAAACCCACCTCAAACATGCTCGTTTCCAGATTTAATGGAGGCAGAAAGTCATTGTTGTGAATAAATATTAGTCCTGCCGCTTCATTTCTGTACATCAGACAATAAGTATGGCCCTATTGCTGTAAAATGTCTGAATTCAATTTGTAGTAGAGAGTAAAGGAGGAAGAGTTCATTTCTGACATGATGCTATCACATAGTGTGACACATTTCCTTTCTGCTATCAGGTTTCCCCAGTTCTGGCCTGCGGCTGTTATTGTAACGTTTTTAATTTCAATTCCTATTGAGAGTTTTTAAGTTCTCCCTCAAGAGACTGTGCAACAGAGTCGCCTTAGGATCCTTTACAGTCACCTGACAGGAACTCTGACAGTGCAGCACTTCCTCAGTACTGCACGAGTGTTAACTTGGATTTTGTGCTCAAGTCTCTGAAATGGGGCTCAAGCCCACAACCTTCTGACTCCTGAGGCAAGCCTGTAGATAGGACCAGGCTCCTTAAGCTTCCTTGAAGTGCCTTGGAATGTTTTACTACATTAAAGGTGCTATATAAATGCAAGTTGTTTTTCCACTGTCACTACAAAGGTTAACTACATCTCGGGGGGCCGGGGGGGGGATGATGGGTAGATGGGGGAGGTATGGGGGGTGGCGAGGAGCCAAAGCCACCTGATGCCCTGGCAGATGGAAACTAGGAGAAACCCGCTAGCCCCTGGCAAATTTTGGGGGGCTCAATGCATCGCCAAGCGGGCAGGTAATGAGTGAGGTATCAGAGAGAGCTGGCCCGGCAATGGCAAAAATCCCTGGCACGAGTCAACAACTTAACACTCCAAGGATTGGTGGAAAGCAGGCCAAAGATAAGATCAGTGGGTGCCCTGGCAAGATGGTGGATTGGCAATGGAGTGAAGAACAATAAATCCCTTTGATCAAAACATGAATTAATAAGACAAAAAAACTTTTTTTTTTCTGTCTACTGATGTCATGAATTTGGCTTTTGGCAGAAACCTCTCAATGGAGGTACCCATCTTAGCTGATTGTCATGTGGGACCTGTTAGCTCTCACCATTGTGTCCCATGATAGCAATTTGACCTGTTTCAGGGCTGGTGCCTGTCATTCTGCCCCATTGCCATTCTTCAACCAACTAAGGGGAGGGAGTGTGAGGACAAAAAAAAAAAAATCAATGTTTGATTGTTCCTTCCACTGACCAGTGCTGTGAGGCGTTATCAAAACTGAACAAATTGGACTTTACCTCATGATGCTGTACCACACGGAGAGATTATAAATGGACTAAAGAGGAAACAGACCTCCTCATAGAATTGATGAAGGTGCGGCCTGCCTATCTGCTCGAGCTGCTTGGAGAGACCAGCAACAGGAAGAATTCAGTCAATATTGTGGGGAACTGGTTACAAATTAACATCTCCAAATGATTATTGGTGGAATTATGACCAGAAACATGACTGAAAAGCAGAATCCGCAGATTGATCTGAGGCCCATCGTGTCCCTGTAAATCCCATCCTCATTACTTCCAGTAAGAGCCACTAATGGAAAGAAAGGCTTACATTTATATAGCTTCTTTGTGGTGAGACTACACCTGGAGTACTCTGTGCAGATTTGGTCTCCATATCTAAGACTTGCCTTGAACAGGGTAGAGCAAAGGTTCATAAAATTGGTTCCTGGGAAGAGGGGGTTGTCCTATGACAAGAGGCTGAGTGAATTGTGCCTATATTCTCTGGAATTTACAAGAATGAGAGGGGCTTAATAAGTGAACGCTGAGAGATTGTTTCCATTGGTCAGGTAATCTAAAACATGGGGACACAGCGTCTGGATGAAAGGTCAATCATTTATGACTGAGATGAGGAGAAATTGCTTCACTCAAAGCTGAGAAAAGGCTTTGACTTCCAAAGAATTGGTTATAAATTCTGGTACTTTAGAGATGGTGCAGAAAAGATTTACAAGAATGATTTCAAGGATGAGGAACATCAGTTATATCGATTGGAGAAGTTGGGACCGTTCTCCTTGGAGAAGAGAAAGCTGAGATGAGATCTGATACCAGCATTCAAAATCATGAGGGGTCCGTAGAGTAGATAGGAAGAAGCTGTTTTCATTGGTGGAAAGATCGAGAACCAGAGAACAGCGATTTAAGATGATTGACAAAAGAGGCTAGAGTCACAGGAGGAAAAACATTTTCACACAGCAAGTGGTTAGGACCTGGAATGCACTGCCTGAGAGTGTGGTGGAGGCAGGGTCAATCAAGGCTTTGAAAAGAGAATTTGATAAACACCTGAAGGGTAAAAATATTCAGGGCGAGGGGGAGAACCATACTCTCAGAGAGCCAGCACAGAATCAATTGGCTGAATGGCCACCACTTGTGCTGTAACCATTTGATGATACTAACACCAGCACAAGTCACCTGCACTAACATGACCCCAATAAAGGCAGTGCTACCACAATGGGAGTGATCCCAATACTGTTGCCATTGATGAGTTAACCATTTGTCCCCAGCTGTAGCCTAACCCTTTCTATCCTTCCAGCTAACGATTTCAGCACGGATTAACAGCTATAGTTTAACTAAGTATCCTGTGGTTGTTTGTAATAATAGTGTATGCGTATCTGTATAATGAATACTATTGCATAGTTGCTAGCTGACACTCACACCCACCCTCACCCATACACAAATATATTTTAGCCTACATCATTCCTTTAGGGGTTAAAATCAGGGGAATTGGACATTGAAAGGTATGGGATACACTGCCACCTTAATGCAGTGCTTGGTGCCTGCAGGACAATTACCTGATTACAGCAGGGAAATAATTTATTACGTTCTGGGTTCAAGGGCAACAGGGTGGTTTGCACTGGTTATTTTGAAATGAGGACTTGAATGGTGCAATAATCTGGTCAGCACGAGTGCACTTTCTCACTCCGTGCTTAATAATGCTTTTATATATTATTATGGGACTTCTAATGAGCGCTGATTCACCTTTCACTCTCCCCACTTAGGTGAACTTTCAATTGCCGGCACACAAAGTCTCTCAACACCATAAGCCACTCCCACCTGCATGTACAAAAAATAGTGCAAAAATTCCAACGTTTCCTACGTACTCAGTAGCTTAACACTGTCATCTTGTTAACCATCTTTTCATCGTGTTCTTTTCCTGTTTATTAGCCAGGTTAAGTAATACTTCATCAAATAAACTGTTTTTAGTGACGTTGGTTGAGGGATAAATATTGACAGTGTATCCCATACCAAGGACACTGGGCCAACTCTCCTGGTGTCCTCGGTTTACTGTCTCATCCAAAGGATGGCACCTCCAGCAGAGCAGCATTCCCTCAGTACGGCACTGGGAGTGTCAGCAGCCTAGGTTTTTGCATCCAAGGCTGTGGAGTGGGATTTGAACCCACAGCCTTCTGCCTACTGAGCCACATCTAAACACCGGTTTCATGCTGAGATATATTCAAAGAACAAAGAACAAAGAAAAGTACAGCACAGGAACAGGCCCTTCGGCCCTCCAAGCCTGCGCCGATCATATTGCCCGTCAACTAAAACATTTTGCACTTCCGGGGTCCGTATCCCTCTATTCCCATCCTATTCATGTATTTGTCAAGCTGCCACTTAAACACCACTATCGTACCTGCTTCCACCACCTCCTCTGGCAGCGAATTCCAGACACTTACTACCCTCTGCGTAAAAAACTTGCCCCGCACATCTCCTCTATAGTTTTCTCCTCTCACCTTAAATCTATGTCCCCTAGTAATTGACTCTTCCACCCTGGGAAAAAGCTTCTGACTATCTACTCTGTCCATGCCACTCATAATTTTGTAAACTTCTATCAAGTCGCCCCTCAATCTCCGTCGCTCTAGTGAGAACAATCCGAGTTTCTCCAACCTCTCCTCATAGCTAATAACCTCCAGACCAGGCAGCATCCTGGTAAACCTCCTCTGCACCCTCTCCAATGCCTCCATTTCCTTCTGGTAACGTGGTGACCAGAATTGCACGCAATATTCCAAGTGTGGCCTAACCAAGGTTCTATACAGCTGCAGCATGACTTCCCAGCTTTTATATTCAAATGCTTTATATGATGAGCTACTTTTGAAATTATGCAAGAAAACTTGCAAGGCAAGTTCTTAAACAAGACATAATTCTGATTGTTTCATTGTTGAGAACTCATGGTTGCATGTTTTTGGATCTTATCTGGCTGGAGTCAGAGCAGGAGAAGTTCTGAGAAGTCTCAGTGACTCAGTGGATAGCCCTGTCTTACCTCTGAGTTCAAGTTCCACTCCAGAGACCTGGGCACATAACCGAGGCTGACACACTCAATGCAGTACTGAGGGAGTGATGAACTGTCAAAGAGATCCTGTCTTTTGAATGAGGTGTTAAGCTGAGGCCCCGTCTGCCATCTTGCACGGAGGGAAAAGATCCGGAGGCACTATTTCGAAGAAGAGCAGAGCAATTCTTTCTGATTGGCCAATATTTGTCCCACATCACTAAAAACAGATTATCTGGTCATTGTCAGGTTGCTATCTAGGGAAGCTTGCTGGGTGAAAATTGGCTGCTGCATTTTTCAGCTGAAGTCCCTGGAATGAACCCAATCAGGTTATTGTTTAGAAAATGCACATATAACTGACATGCACAGAGCAGCTGTAGGTGTGTTATCATTATCATTATAGGAGGCAGATGCCTTGATTATACAATGTGAACATACTCCAGGCAGTGCCAATGCATGTAGAAGCCTGGGGTTTGATCCCTTTTTCGTTTGATTTTCTGATCACCATGGGGTAGTAGTGTCCTGGATTAGGATGGTGGGAAAATTGGACAGAGATTTTCCTCCTGATCATGAAGCCCTCTAGGACAAGTGTGCACATGAGCATATCCCTGTCTGCAGTCTGTATCTGCAATTCAGGGTGGGGCAAGTTTCAGCATGAAGGGTATATGGGGCAATAGTACATTAGAACACTCCTTTCTGGATTTACAGTTGAAAAATGATCACTTGGTGAAGTCGTTGAAACATAACGACACAGAAGGAGACCATTTGGCCCATCAAGTCAATGCCAGCTCTCTATAGAGCAATCTTGTCAGTCATATTTCCCCCGCTCTATCCCCATAAACCTGCAAGTTTACTTCCCTTGAGTGCCAATCCAACTTCCTATTGAAATCATTGATTATCTCCACTTCCACCACCCTCGTGGTCAGCAAGTTCCAGCTCATTACCACTCACTGCGTAAAAAAGTTCTTCCTCATATTCCCCCTGAATTTCTGTCCAAAGCCTTCAATCTGTGTTCTCCTCATCCTTGTGCTATTGGCTAATGGGAACAGTTTCTCCTTGGCCTGAATTTTCAGGGTGGCAGGATCTCGATCCCCACTACCCGACCCACTGATCCCATCACCCCAATGCCATATTACGCTCTAACAAGCGTTGTTTGGCATAGGGCAGGACTCCCACCCTTCACTCGGGAGGAAGTCCAGCCTTGGCGAACTGCTGGCCAATCAGGTTGGCTGGCCGCCCTCCATTCCCTCCAGACACAGCGCTGCAGTGGCAGGAAGAGGCACTGCAGGGAGCTGCCTGGCACCATGTGCTGGGAACCGGAGGACAGGAAAGTGACAGGGGTCCCAGGGCCGGGAGGGTAGGAAAGGCCTGGGAGGTTGCGGTGGGGTGGGTGGCGATCAGGGTCTTGGGGAATAGGCCAGGAGGAGGGGTTGGTGGTGAGGGAAGTCCGGTGGTCACAGGGCCTTAGGATGGCCTCTGACTGAGGCGCACCGCCCCCTGTCCCACCTCCTTCCCTCCCGAGATCAAACCTACTTTATTTTCACGTTTCCCCCACCTGAGTTGTCATCCGCCCACCGGCCTAAAAGTTGAGGCCGGGTGGGAAAAGGACCTTAAGTGGTCATTTAAGTGACCATTTGAGGGCCTTAATTGGGGCTTGGGCAGGCCTCGCATCCGAGGCCCTGCCTGCCCCAGCATAAAGTTTCCCTCAGTGTCAGGGCGGGCGGGAACCCGGGGGTGAATCCTGTCCGTGCAGTGTTTCATGCTTCCCCCATCCCGCCTCAGAATCCGCTGGTGGGAGGGACACCTCCATCAAATCTCCCTCAACCTCCTTAGCTCCATCGCCATTTTGTCGTCAACAAGTCTTATAAACAAAGAGTGGAAAATGTTACAGATAGGCGGCTTCATTTAGTTTCATTCTCTAACTAAGCTCGCTAATTCTCTCAGGTTCAAGGTTTTCAAATGATGCTGCCAGGTATCCTAATGAGCTGAGGTGGTGTTTCTCAATCAGTTAATAGCTGCTGTATTTGACGGCCCAGTAAACAGATCAATTGTAGGAAGCGTTGTCTAATCAATTAACTGGCAACAGAGCAGGATCTGGACAAGTACGTTACCGCTCTGAAGCAATCTGTGCTGTAAAATCATTTGTATCAAATAGTAATTTAATAACCTGGCAATCAAACAGGGCACAATAACTTTTCATTAGGGTGATGCTGAGGGTTAAATGATAAGGGCAGGTTGCATAAACTTGGCGTGCGTCCTCTTGAGTAGAGAGGTTCGAGGGGTGACCTGATCGAGCTGATTAAAGGATTGGATAGATATATAGAACCTCTGGTGGGCGGCACTCAGGGTGAGGGGACATGACCTTAATAATCCAACTCGGCAGGTGTTCTTATGTCCGGAGGGCAGTTTAGGAACAAAATTGGAAATCAGGTGAGCCCAGCAAGTGTACGGCAAGTGTGGCCTCCTTTTCATCTGAGAGTTCAGCAAAGCTGGAAACAGGACTGGAGATCCAATTGAAGAATTCAGATTGGGTCAGGATTGTGCACCCTTCCTGCTTTCTATGTGTGGAAAGCCTCTCAGGTTCATTGTTTTGAGACATGAGAGAAGCCTCTGGTGAGTCACCCTCTCGAGTTTTATTCTTATTATCCACGGCAAAAAAAAACACCCTAGTGGCTGCTCATTCCTTGTTGCTGAAATCAGAAATTCATCCAATGAAGTTTAAGGTCATAGGTGAAGAGCCAGAGGGAAGGTGAGGAGATTTTTTTTTTAAACACAGCGAGTTTTGGTGATCTGGAAGGTGCTGCCTGAATGGGCAGTGGAAGCAGATTTAACAATAACTTTCAAAAAGGAATTGGATAAATACTTGAAAAGGAGCAATGTGCTATGAGGAAAGAGCAGGGAACTGGGATTAATTGGATAGCTCTCTCACAGAACCAGCACAGGTATGCTGGGTCATAGAAACATAGAAAATAGGAGCAGGAGTAGGCCATTCGGCCCTTCGAGCCTGCTCCGCCATTCAATATGATCATGGCTGATCCTCTATCTCAACGCCGTACTCCCACTCTTTCCCCACACCCCTTGACGCCTTTAGTGTCTAGAAATCTATTTACTTCCTTCTTAAATATATTCAGTGACTTGGCCTCCACAGCCTCTGTAGTAGAGAATTCCACAGGTTCACAACCCTCTGAGTGAAGAAGTTTCTCCACATCACAGTCCTAAATGGCCTACCCCATATCCTGAGACTGTGACCCCTTGTTCTAGACCCCCAAGCCAGAGGAAACATCATCCCTGCATCCAGTCTGTCCATCCCTGTCAGAATTTTATACATTTCAATGAGATTTCCTCTCATTCTTCTAAACTCCAGTGAATACAGGGCCTAGTCAGCCCAATCTCTCTGCATACATCAATCCTGCCATCCCAGGAATCAGCCTGGTGAATCTTTGCTGCACTCCCTCTATGGCAAGTATACTTTCTTAGGTAAGGAGACCAAAACTGCACACAATACTCCAGGTGTGGTCTCACCAAGGCCCTGTACAGCTGCAGTAAGACATCCTTGCTCCTGTACTCAAGTCCTCTTGCAATGAAGGCCAACATACCATTTACCTTCTTAACTGCTTGCTGTACCTGCATGCTTGCTTTCAGTGATTGGTGTACAAGGACACCCAGGTCCCTTTGTACATCAACAGTTCCCAAACTATCACCATTTAAATAATACTCTGCCATTCTGTTTTACCTACCAAAGTGGATAACTTCATACTTATCCATGTTATACTACATCTGCCATGTATTTGCCCACTCACTCAACTTGTCTAAATCAACTGGAAGCCTCTTCACATCCTCCTCACCACTCACATTCCCAAGTTTTGTGTCGTCAGCAAACTTGGAAATATTACATTTGGCTCCCTTTGTTGCTGCCAAATGGTCTCCTTCTGTGCTGAAAATTCTAAAACTGGAAGGGTAAAGCTACCTGACACTCCTTCATGGCCCAGTGCATAGAATGATATTGTCATGTATTTGGGAAACAATTTTACATTGAAGTTAGACTCAACTTATTGCACACTTGGAATTTCTGTTACTTTTGTTCACGTTTATTGTCTTTAATTATCACGTGGTGAGGAAAACTGTGTGTACCATGACTGTCAGGGTAGTGCGCAGGATGGGCACTCTGTAACTCACTTCCTGAGTCCTCAAAGTCCCACCACAACCTCAGCAACTGTGTGATGGAATACCTACCACCACCTGGATGGATGCAGCTACAACAATAGTCAAGAATTTCAACTGCAACTGGAAAAGAGCAGTCTCAGTCAGAAGGTTATGGGTTCAAGCCCCACTCCAGGGTATAACCCAGACTGACACTTCCAATGCAGTGCTGAGGGAGTGCTGCACTGTCAGAGGTGCCATCTTTCAGATAGGTGGGTATGCTGAATTGCACTGTCCAAGGCCCTTTCTACCTCCTCCGATGGACATAGAAGATCCCACAGTCATGATTTCAAAGAAGAACAGCAGAGTTCTCCCCTAAGCCCCGGGTCGTTACTCATTCCTCAGTCAACATCACTAAAACAGATTATCTGATCGTTGCTGTTTGTGGGAGCTTGCTGTGTGCAAATTGGCTGCTGAATTTTCTACAATGTTGGCCTAGATTTTCCGCTCAATTCTCTTGAGTGGGACATGAACCCAGGGCCTTCAGGCGAGAGTGATAGCCGCTGAGTCAGAGGTGATACCTGAAGATGGAAGGTGAAAGGAGACTGAGACGAGATATAAGTATAAGGTCAGATAGTGATTACAGTGCCTCTAGCTATGAAGGTCACTGGCACCCATTAACTTCTATGTGGCTGTTTCCGGACTCCAGGGCATGATTTTGCAGACACCTTGCAGTCAACCATGTGCAACAACATACTTGAAGCCACTGATGCACAGCTAACAGCAACTTCCCACTATAGTCAATAAACAAGCGGCAAAGATTTATGTTGCCATAACTTTCACAAGGGCACTTGGGGGGATCTCCCAGCTTGCCGGTGGAGTGGGTGTTTGTGGAGCGTACAAGAACCTAACTACAATTCTCCACCAAGTCATGAATCTAAAATGCCATCCGTGTCATTTTTGGGGCAACTTTTTAGGGCACAGGTTCCTCTTTTGACCGTGAAGATTCTCGTTAACCAGCTTCAAATTTCATCACCAAGAGCATAACTCCTCTCAGTCATGCCTGTTAGCACAGTTTCCAACACTTTTGACAACCAATTTCTCATATTATGAACGCGTAGTGCCTAGTGGATGAACATGTTGAGAGTCACTGCTCAGGAAGTTGTAGACATTATTCTACTGTTCAGAATTATAGACTTTCAATTCCAATGCATCTTACAGAAATTGGAACTAATTTTCACCATGAGAAGCCATAAAATAAGCAATATCAAATTATCATTATGAGCCCCTCCTGTTCCAGGCAGAATGTGTAACAAGCAATTAATTCAACATCACCCAAAGTTAAGTTTTTTGCTTATTTATGGTGTTATCAATTAGCTAAGTCCCAAAAAATAGTTGCAGTTTGACATAATGGACATATTTCTACCTAATGATGTTGCAAATACCAAACTCTTCTTTAAAACAAAGTGTAATATCTCAATCAGATCTGTGCAGTTGTGGGTTTTGACAGGATATGCTCTTGATGCCTATCAGTGAGCAAAACAGTGGCAATGGGGACTATGATTTGGTAGCCATGATCATCTTGCTGCTACTCAGACAGCACTGGCATTGGGGGTTCTTAAAATTGCTTTAAAAGAAAGAACTTGCCTTTAGCTCCTCTCAGGCTTTTTCCAGCCAGTTAAGTACTTTTTTTTTGGAGTGTTGGCATTGTTGCAATGTAATAAATAAGGTTAAAATTTATTTTACCAGTTTGGCTGCAAATAATTAGAATGATAGAAATGACAGCATAGTGTCATGTCCCAGTATATTCTGAACTTCAAACTAATTTTCATGTTGTAAACATTGACCAAGAGAGGCTGCAAAAAATGGCCATTTGAGGGTCAGCTGACTTCCTTTGTGCATTGAAAGCACTCCCCTTTTCAAGAGGGAACAAAAGGAACATTCCAGGCTGATATTGTATCTGTGGTAATATCACTTTAAGAGAGAATATGTTAATGAGTAATTAACTGGGATGTAAACCACGTGAGCAGCAGACATTGTTCAGAGGAGCTTTCAGCTTAGCTGGCAGCATGTGATGTGAAGTGCTTTCGCATTAACAATAGCTGTTGAATCTCTGTAGTAAATCTGTTTGCTGAGCATTTCTGTACTACATTTTCAAACAAGCCAAGCCAAATTTCAGTTTACCAGTCCTGTGTGAGATTGGTAAAGTTTACATTAAGCGAACATAGAAATATAACATGAAAGTGCAACCTAGTGAGCAGCAGTGGCTCCTCTTACATGAAATGATGAAGCTTTGAAATCACAGGAAAAGCCACAGACAAGATTTTGTGCTGTACAAAGGTTGTATACGCATTGACGACCCCAGGAGGAGATAGACGCCCTCTGCAGACTGTGTTTCACGGAGCAGTGAGTACCTGATTTATGGGGTAGCCGGATGGGTGGTGAATCCAGCAGTAGATTTTGCACCGGGCAGTATAAGCCACAGGGCCATGGCGATGTCCTTGGATGCCATTCCTGTGCCAAGATAGAAAACATATGAAAGAGAAAAAATTCAAGCTCCGGTCAAAATAAAACGAAGAGGGGGAGAGAAAAAGAAAAGCATGCGGCTGTTGAATTGCTGAATCTCCCCACAGAGAAGGGGCAAACCCCCCTACACAACAATAGCATTTATGAAAGGCAGGAAATATCACAAAGGTGACCATCAAATTCCCCAGCACGAACTTAAAGCCCGCAGGTGTCCTATCCGAATTTAGACTTTTCAAACAAAGGACTGAGTTTTGCTTTTCAGATTCATCTGTCACAGGACCAGGTAAACAAGTGGCGAAAATAAAGATCGCCATTGGAGACGAGGGGGTTGCACAGAGTCAACACTTTGGGCCTGTCTGAGGAGGATCAGGAGGATCCTGTCGAGCTGTGGAACATGTTGGAGGATCAGCTTTGTGTAAAGGTGAACTTTAGAACACACCGTTTAAAACTGATGCCTTACAGACAACAGCCACAAGAACCAATTGATCAGTTCATCATCAAATGCCATGATAAGGGTAAGGGCGATGATTTCACGGAACTTGAGCTGTCTGAACAAGTAGGCTCGAGGGGCCGAGTGGCCTACCCCTGCACCTAATGCGCATGTTCGTATGTTCGAATAATAGGAACTTAGGAAATAGGAGCAGGAGTAGGCCATTCGGCCCCTTGAGCTTTCTCCACTATTCAACTAGGTCATGGCTGAGTTTCTACCTCAAGCCATTTCCCCCACACTATCCCTGTATCCCTTGATGTCTTTAATATCTAGGAATCTATCGATATCTGTCTTGAACATACTCAATGGCTGAGCCTCCACAGCCCTCTGGGGTAGAGAATTCCAAACATTCACCACCCTCTGAGTGAAGAAATTGCACCTCATCTCAGTCCTAAATGGCATAACTCTTACTCTGAGCTTGTGTCCCTGGTTCTAGACCCCCGCAGCCAGGGGAAAGTTCCTCCCTGCATCTACCCTCTAGAGCCTGTAAGAATTTTGTATTGAAGCTTTTGAAAAAGACCTTTTGGAGAAAAAGAAAGGTCATGATATTGACATTTTGCTAAAAGGTGGCAGAAAATATGAAGCCACTGTAGCTGGACAGCAAAACCTGCAAGCACTGGGTGCAATTGCCGGTATTGGCACAATAGTCAGGATGCAGAAAGCAAGCAAGCTGTGTGGGGAACGTAAAACAAAAACAGAATTACCTGGAAAAACTCAGCAGGTCTGGCAGCATCGGCGGAGAAGAAATCAGTTAACGTTTCGAGCCTTCATGGCCCTTCGGCAGAACTGAAGCATAGTTAGGAGAAGGGATAAATATAAATTGGTTTAAGTTGTTTGGGGGGGGGTGGAGAGAGAGAGAGAGAGAGAGAGACATTGAGGGTGTGGTGATTGTGGAGATGAGCAGATAATCAAAAGATGTCACAGACAAAAGGGTCAAAGAGGTGTCGAAGGTGGTGACATTTGTCTGAGAAAAGTGCTAATTAAGAATGGAAGACAGGATATTCAAAGTACAGCTCTAGTGGGGGTGGGGTGGAAAGACTAACAAGGTTTTAGTTTAGATTTAAAAATAATGGAAATAGGTGGGGAAAGAAGAATCTATATAAATTATTGAAAAAAAAAGAGGTGGGGGGCGGGGGGAAGAAACAGGGTGGGGATGGGGGGAGGGGGAGTTTAAGATCTAAAGTTGTTGAATTCAATATTCAGCCCGGTTGTGTGGGGAGCGTGGTCTGTTACAGTCATCACAAAGTTGTCCTGCATTCCAAGACCTTTGTAAGTTGTGCGGTGTAAAAGGGTATTGGGTTTGTGTAGGCAGAGAATCTGGCTCCAGAGCTGTGACCAGAGGTAAGATGCAACCGATCAAAAAGCATGTGCAGCGTGCCGACAGCAACAACAAACAGTGCGCCAGAGAGCCACAAAATCGCAGGTACGTCTACCAGATTAGTGGCAAGGCAGACTGGGGTGAAGATGCAGAGTGGAAAGAGCTTCATCTGGAAAGCGGACAGGGGTTTCCACATTGTCAGTATGACACAATGTCCGGGTGAAGTCAAACGGTTAAAAACTTTTGTTACCATCAGCATCACATGCCCGAAGGAAAGTGACAAACACAGGCTCAGAGCCAAAGTCGACACAGGAGCGGCATAAATATCTCACCAGTCAGAACCCTGAGAGATATGTATCTGGGTCATTGGAAGTCAATGATACAACCTATCACAGACAAACTAACTGCATACAATGGGTCACCCATTCATTGCTAGGTACATTGACATTGAAATGCAGCTATGGCAAGTCGGCATGGAAACCGTAAGTATTCTACCTGGTGGACATGAGCGGGCCAGCAGTGACAACGTTACCGGCGTGTACAGAACTCAACATTGTGACCATTCACAAGATCACCAAGGTACCAATCGCAGCAGAAGAGGTCAAGAATAGTCACATTGGGTCAATCCTTGACCTACGACAGATGAACCCAGACAGATCCAACACAACTGGGGACATCAGCGGGGATGCTGTACTCCACCTCAGACAAGATGTAATTCCCTCGATTGACTCTCCTAGAAAGTGCAGTGTGCACATACATGAGAAACGAAAGAGTGATTTGTATGGTGTGGAGCGTAACAGCATTACTCATCATGTGAATCGACACACCCGCTGGTGCAGTTCCATCATGTGGGTACTGAGAAAAGGCGGCGCAGTCTGGGTATGCTCACACCCAAGACTTCATAATCTCACACTAAAGAGGGGCCCACAGAAGATTCCAACATTAGAGGAATTGGATCCCAAATTCACACGAACAAGGTTTTTCTCTGGTTGGTTGGCACATTTGGCAGAGGGATCTCAAGAAATTACCACTTTCAGGACAGCGTTCGGAAGATAATATCGGGCCTGAACTCCTGCGGAGAGGCAGTCAGAGTTGGATTGCCGCGCCACTCCTACTTTCCCTCTTTAAAATTTTTTTTCGATCCTTCTCACCTGACCTTCCGACTCAGGCCAGGTGAGAACTCTGCAGGACGGAGTGCTCCTGAGGCCTGCAGTCCACGCTGTGAATCGGAGGTAAGGAGGACACATCCCCTTTGTCTTACAGCACCAGCCGCCGTAAGTCAGGTGATTTTAAAGGTCCAGACACTTTCAACCCAGGGAGAAGGTAGGTCTGTCAGGTAAGTGTTTAGAGTTTGAGGTGTGGGGTGGTGTGGGATGGGGGGGTCAGCCAGTCATGGGTCAGGGGGTGTGTTGGCCAGCCGGGGAGGGGGGGTGCGGGTGTTGGACAGCTGAGGGAGGTGTTGGACAGCTGGGGGGGCGTCAGCCAGCCGGTGGGGTGGTTGGGGGAAAGGAGGTGGTGGGATGAGGGGTATCGGCTAGTCAGGAGATGGGGGCAGAGGGTGGTCAGCCAGTCTGGGGGGTGGGTCGCGCAGTTGGCGGGGTGTTGTCGGGCAGTTGGGTGGTGGTTGGGGGGGTGGGGGGGGTAGGGGGGGGGGGCAGGTCTGTTCAGGCCAGGCCTGCTGGGGAGGTAGTCGGGGGTTGGGGAAAGTCCCATGGTGTAGGGTGGCTGGTGGGTCCTGTGCGGAGGGTGTAGTCAGGGGTTAAGTTGAGTCCCCTGGGGCTTTGGTGGCGGGGTGTAGTCCCATGGGGGGCAAAAATTGGATTTAAATCACAATTTTCAGATGGTTCCCAGTGCAGGACAATTTCCCGTGGGAAGTTTGCACTTCTGGGCACTTGCATTGCAACCCTTTACCTGGGAGCTTCTGGGGAGTGGGGTGAGCTCATCTTTGGGGTACCGCCAGATACGATGCCCTGGAGCTCAGATACAGCCCACTGTTTCCATCAGTCAGGATCTGCTCCAGCAGCAGATGGATAGATTTGGTTGTGGCACAACTGATGGTAAATGCCGAGCTGCCCAAATCCCAAAGTGAAACAGCTGCCAAAACGGTTTTTTCAATTTGTGCGTATGAGGAGAGGTTCTGAAATCAGGAAATGATGTCTCTGACTACTTGTGATGATTCTATAGTAGAGTAAACATTTATTAAAAGAATAAAGAAAAAAACACAATTACACCTAAACACAAGTACATTAGAAATATGACAGGGTTATTAACAGCAGAAAAATATTAAAATTTCTTGTTTTCTTGACAAATTACAGAAAATGTCCCTGGATGCAGATATGTTGCAGTGATGGGCAAAACCAGAGAAAAGCATGACGGAAATCGAAAACAAAAACAAAAATTACTGGAAAACCTCAGCAGGTCTGACAGCATCTGTGGGGAAGGAGAGTTAACGTTTCGAGTCCAAATGACACTTCTTCAGAACTACAGGATGACAGAAATCCACACTCGCTGATGGCAGCAGCTCGTTGTGAAGGACTCATCTTCAACAGCAAGAAATGCCAGGTGAATATGGGTCAGATTAACTTTTTTGGCTCTGACCCGTCTTGACCCAGGCAAACTCGAAGATGTACGACACATGCCCACTCCCCAGGACAAAGAGGACTTGCAGAGACGTCTTGGATTTTTCGACCTCTTAGCACCACGCATACCCAACTTTGCCGACAAAGCATCATCACTGAGAGAGCTATTAAGTGAGGATGTTCTGTATGCATGACAGGGGGGACCATCAACACGTGTTTGAGTCACTTAAACAGGCATTGTCAGGGGAGACGTGCGTTCTAAAATACTACAACCCAAGAAAGGAGATGGTCTTAGAGGTCGCGCATCTCAAAAAGTGTTAGGAACGTGAGTTATGCAAGATGGCAAACCGATTGCATTTGGTTCCTAAAGTATAACGCAAGCACAACCCAATTATACGAATGTAGAGCATGAGACACCTATCCGGTATTCAGGGTCACAAGGTTCCACACATACTTATTTGGTAAACAGTGTGGAAACTGACAACAAATGATTGGAAATGATTTGGCACAAGTCACTGACGAATGCGCCACCCAGATTACAATGACTCCTGATAAAAATACAGGGACAAAGCTTTGAAGTCCATTACAAAACTAGTAGCACAATGATTACTTCAGAGCCAATCTGAAAAAAACTGCAGATATCTCGCTAGATCTAAAAGCAGACAGCGTAGACATTGACGTTGAAGATGTATTCAAAGGCAATCGGATGAATTTTGGTCAACACAAAGGCAGCCAACCCCAGGAGGGAACAGCAAATGATCCATGACTAAAGGCATTATGGGGAGTCATTGTAGAAGGTTGGCCTGATACGATACAAGAAGTGTCAGACACCCTCAGATGTTTTTGGTACAAAGATTAACTTGGTATTTCAAGAGGTGTGAAAAAAAAACAGTGCATGTACCTGAGGCTGATCACTAGGACATAATGTCACAGTTACACCAGGGGCATACGAAGCAAAGAAGGTGCCTGGCAAGGTATCCTGTGTATTGGCCAGGGATCAACAACAATATCGAAAATACAGTGAGGATATAAGAAGCATGTCAAAGACACCAGCCATATCCACACAAAGAACCTTTACACCCTCACAAAGGTCCATTGGACCCTTGGTTTAAAATTGTGGCAGATTTATTCACTATACACGGTGATGACTTTTTCCTGGTCACTGCTTACTTTTTCCAAGTTTCCAATCAGATAACTGAAGGATACCTCAAGTGTGTCTGTGGCAGACACAGTGAGTTCAAGTTTCAGTTTGTTCCGTATACCTGAACTGACCACATCGGGCAATGGGCCACAGTACATGGACAGACCTTTTAGGGACACGTGTGCTAAATGGGGCATAAACCATGTGACAGCCTCACCACACTATCCCAGATCCAATGGTCTCTCCAAGTGAATGACTGTGACATAATTAATCATAAAGTGCAGGGAAACAAAACAGCATCTTGGTATCGCAATGTTACACTTAAGAGCAACACCTTTAGACATGGGCTCACCATCACCAGCAGAAATCATATTCAGAAGGCAAGTTAGGACAACCTTGCCAAGCCATCACCTGTCCCATTTCTCAGAAGTACAGGAGAGACTTCTCGAAAAACAAGGGAGAATGAAGACAGTGTACGACTGATACGCAGGTGCAGACCTGCCTAGTCTACATGTAGGACAAAAGGTTTGAGTCATTCATCCTACGTAGGGAACTTGGTTACCCACAGAAATATCCAAACTGTGCAATAAGCCTGGGGTTCTATGAAGCCACAACACCGAATGGAACGACGTTAAGAAGGAACAGAAGCCAGCTAAGCGAATTGTACAATTGTATCGCATCTAGCAGTTCACCTGTGTCTAGAACACATTCAAAGATGGACTGGCTCAGAGAGTGAAATTGTGTAAAAACCACCATGAAAATAATCAGCATTTCAACGATACACCAGATACCAACACAGACCAGTCAAGAACACCCAAGTCATAAGTCTACAACTCAGGGAGATCATACCATTACAATAACCGGAAGGATTGTTAGACCAACTATATGTTTTATTCATTCATGGGTGTCACTGGCTAGGCCAACATTTATTGCTCATCCATAATCGCCCTTGTTCAGAGGGCATTTAAGAGTCAACCACATTGCTGTGGGTCCGGAGTCACATGTAGGCCAGACCAGGTAAGGACAGCAGATTTCCTTCCCTAAAGGGGATTACTGAACCAGATTGGTTTTCTACAACAACCGACAATAGTTTCATGGTCATCATTAGACTTTTAATTCCAGATTTTTTACTAAATTCAAATTTCACCATCTGCCGTGGTGGGAATTGAACCCAGGTCCCCAGAGCATTACCCCGGGTCTCTGGATTATTAATGTCACTATGCCATCGCCTCCCCCCAAGAGTATACCGACTCTTAAATTCTTAAAACCTTAAACTCTTTAACAAAGGTTTATTCTTTGTGTAAGTGGTTTTCGAAGCTACGCAAATGTATATGTATTTTCACTATTGATGTATGTAACATTTTCCTGGGAAAAAAAGGTATATCGTGATATCATTTTAAGGGAGAATATGCTAATGAGTAAGTAGCCAGGATGTAAACCATGTATTCATCAAACATTGTTCAGAGGAGCTTTCAGTTTAGCTAGCAGCATGTGGTGTGAAAGGGTTGCAGCTGTACTTTCATGTTAACAATAGCTGTTGAATCTTTATAGTAAATCTGTATCCTGAGCAATTCTGTACTATATCTTCAAACAAACTGAACCTACATTTAGTCTACCACCCTATGTGAGATTGGTGAGCTTGTAAGAAGCAAACAGAAATACAACAGTATCAAAGCCTTTTCCTGAAACTAAATCAACGAGTAATTTCAAATTGCATGGATCATTCGAATACAAAAACACTGGCTGTCTCAGACCCTCAAGGTGTCAAACAACAACACAGGATGTGTACTCAATGTAACCTGCAGGAAAAGGACTTTGAACTTATTTGGAAAAGGATTTTGAACTTGTAAAAGGTCACATGATGAGACACCCATGTTTTCTGTCTGTTTCTAAAACCAGCAGCTTGCAGACAGAGAGAATTCGACTGATAGGCATTGAACCAGCTGCAAGTCATCCAAGCAGCAAGGTCATAAACAGCGATACCTTGAAATTGGGAGAAGGACTCGCCCCAATTTGTTCTAACTTCGGTTTCACCTGAGAACCAACCTCCTGGATGCTGGGCTGCAAGATACCTCGCAGCTTACTGAGAATCGTTTGCTTTACCAGACTTCACTTCAACTTTAAAGCATCTAAGAAACAACAGGCCTGTCACAAAAGAGACTGAGATAATTATAAGCTGCAACCATATTGTTTTACCTTCGTTGTATCTAATTTTTGTGTGTGCGTGAGACGAGTGAGTGAGACATCATGTTTTAACATCTGCGGCTTGCATGTGATAATAAATAACCTTTTATTTTTAAACTCACAGAAAAACTTGCTGCTGGGACTATTTCGTTGGGATTTTCACTCTGAGGTTAAGGAAACATACATTTTTTTAGATACCAACCTATTAATCCAGGCAGTAAAAAGGAACACTTGACTTCTGTCTGTCACAACAGAAAAACACTGTCACACTTTGGCTGATGAGAGATCAGCAAATAGACCAATCTGCTCTAAACCCCAAACAATATTAAGTTTTGAAGGAAGGCGTTTGCTATCCATCTTACAGTTTGATTATGCAGTCGCCATCATTTGTATCATCTGCCCTTGTCATAGCCAGTCGCCTACACTGTGCAACTGGCTCATCACCATGGGAGTCAAAGAAGCTCCTCCTAACTTATTCAGCTGACCAGCTATTCTGTGCAGTTCAATTAATTCTTCACCCTTGCATGGAAGAAATCGAATTATGATGATTCATTCGATCCACTCGAAAAGGAAAACAAATCGCGGGGCTATGGAGAATGAGCTGGGGGAATGGGGCTAATTAGATAGCTGTTACAAAGAACTGGAACAGGCATGATGGTCTCCTCCTGTGCTGCGTATGATTTTATTTATCAATTCCCTGTGTTTACTGACTGAGATTCTCCGTTGATTTCATGTCAGCATGCACTTTCTCAGGTGTCACCGAATTTTTACAGTGCAGAAGGAAGCCCATCGAGTCTTCACTGGCTCTCTGAAAGAGCATCCGACCTAGTCCCACTCACCTGATTTATCCCCGTGACCTTGCACATTCTCTCTTCTCAGGTAGCGATCCAATTCCCTTTCGAACACCTCGATTGAACCTGCCTCCACCACCCTCTCAGGAAGTTTGTTCAAGGTTCCAACGTGAAAAAAAATTTCCTCACATCACATTTACTCCCTTTGCCAATTATTTTGAATCCGTGCCCTCTAGTTCTTGATACTCCCTTGAGTGGGAACAGTTTCTCACTATTTACCCTGTCCATACCCCTCAGGATTTTAAATACCTCTATCAAGTCTCCAAGGAAAACAGTCCCAGCCTCTCCAATGTATCCTCATAGCTACAGTTCTTCATCCCCAGAATCATTCTTGTGAATCTCCACTGTGCTGCCTCCAATGCTTTTCACACAGTTAGCGGGTACAGTCAGAAAGAAGTGGCTTTGAGTGTTCTGCATTAAGCTTGTGATTTTTTTAAGTATATACTTGTGTACACACATGACTTCCTTATGAGAGTCATTCCTGCAAAGATCGACTCCAGTATACGGGGTGGACAATTTAATCTAAACTGGAAATTCAATTCAACCCAGTTGAATCTTCTCCAGCTCTACACATCAGTGTGCTTGGAGTGTTCCTAAAAATCTGACAACTGTATCAAATGTACCCTGATCCTTTTATTTCATGACCAGTTCCCCTCTTCTATCCCTGTAATATCTTCCAGCTTGACTACTGCTCCAGATCCCTGCACTCCCATTGTAGCCACGAGCACATCCTCGATTTTGATCACTCCACCATTGGTGGCTGGGCCTTCCGCTGCCTGGGCCACAGCTCTGGGATTCCCTCCCTAAACCTCTCTCTACTCCTTAAAACCCACCTCTTTGATGAAACTTTTGATCACTGTCCTGACACCTCCTTGTGTGGTTCAGTGTCAAACTTTGTTTGATATTGTTCCTTTCATGACCTCAGGACATCCCAAAGTGCTTTACAGCCAATGAAGTACATTTTGAAGTGTGGTCTCTGTTGTAATGTAGGAAACACGGCAGCTAATTTGGCACAGCAAGATCCCACAAGTGCTATAATGACCAGGTATTCTACTTTAGTGATGCTGATTAAGGATAAATATTGGACAGGACACCAGGGAGAATTCTTCTTTAAACTAATTCAATGGGGTCTTTTTATGTTCACCTGCTGGAGCAAGATGGGGCCTTGATTTAATGTCTCATCAAAAATGCGCTGCCTCAGTGCTGCACTGGGATTGTCAGCCAGAATTATGTGCTCAAATCTCTGGAGTGGGGCTTGAAATCATGACTCAGAGGCTAGAGTGCTACCGACTGAGCTACAGCTGGCGGTATGTATACTGCCGCCCTCAGTTTGCTGTACTTGAGCTCACCCTTGAGGCCTATATGTAGTCCATCTGAGTGGAAGCTCAAACAGCAAGCCATGATGATTCCTTCATAACCAAGCTCTGACCATACATTATACATATCGAGGTCCTTTTCTGTTCTCTTGTGAGCAATTTTATTAATGGACTTAGCGGTTTCTGATCTATGGCCTCATTTTGCAGTGGTGCAAGTGACAAGTTCAGTTATCAATACATTGAATTGTGATCAGAAAAGGAAATGGCTCAATATTTATTCACTCACTCATTTCCACTTTTGAAAGGATTGCCTCCTTGGTTGTAGTGAAGGATTGCTGGGTGCATCTCCTCGGCTTGAAACTGAGTGCCAGTTGGCTATTTGACTATCGGGGCATCACAGCTACAACCAAGCCAGTGTTCATCTGGTGCTCACATCTGCAGAGAGTTGCAGGATGACTATCAGAGACAGATATCTCGGTCAGCCTTTTCCTCTATGGCTGTGGGGCACTCTCGTTAACTGTAACAAGCATACATGTACCCCCATCAGCTAACTTAGCACAGGCCAGGCATCAGCCCTGGGATTTTGCTGATGATGCATCTCAAAGAGGATATAATACAAAGGGGTGGATGTTACACTTCAGTTGTACTGAGCCTTGGTCAAACCCCATGCAGATTAACCCACGTTCAGCTCTGGGCACCGTACCTAATATATTAGCGTTGGACTGATTGCGGTGCAGGTTCACCAGAATGATAACGGAAAATGCTGGAAATTCTCACCAGGTCGGGCAACAATTGTGGAGAGGGAAACAAAGCTAATGTTTCAGGTCAGTCACTTTTCCTCACTTCTAGACCCGCTACTTGCAGCATTTTCTGTTTTTTTATTTCAGATTCCCAGCATTAGCAGTGCTTTGTCTTCTTTCATCAGAGTGACACCAGGTCTAAAAGGGTTAAATTACGAGGGCGGGTTAAATTACGAGGACGGGTTGCGTATATGGCCTTGTTTTCCCTTGAGTATAGAAATTAAGGGGTGATCTAATCGAGGAGTTGAGGGGATTTAAGGACCTGATAGGGTAGATCAGGCGGCGGATTCTAAAACAAGGAAGCAGAAGCTTAAAAATACAGCAGGTCATTCAGGGAAACACTTCTTTATAGAAAGGGTAGTGGAAATCTGGAACTCTTTCCTCCAAGAATCCGTGAGGCTGGGAGTCAATTGATCATTTCAAAACTTTCCATTTCAAAGCAGTGATTGATCTGGATTTTTAGACCAGGGTATTAAGGGATATGGAAGCAAGATGGGTAAAAATGAGTTAAGAGACAGGTCAACCATGATCTAACTGAATGTGGGAGCAGGCTAGAAGGGCTGAATGGTCTCCTCCAGTCCCTATGTTCCTGTGTATGGTTCAGTGATTGGGTGTCAGGGGAAGCACTAAATCCACAAGCTTTGGCGCACCAACAATGGCACTTTACCTCCTAGAGTTTCAGCTTGAGACCTCTCAGCAAAGATTCGCTGTGTATTCATGAGCGGCAAATAGGACGATTTCACAACATACTGTTCTGAATATTATTTAATACAGTGGCGCAGTGGTATTGTCACTGAACTGGTAATCCAGAGACCGCGGAATTTTCCATGCCCACTGGGGTTGGGCATGATCGGTGGCTTGAGTGGACAATGTGGCGCGATCGGTTTTGCCACGGAGGTGTTAAGGGCAGCCCTGCCGTTGAGGCGACTGGTGGCGGGGGTGATGGGCGTGGGGGCGGGGGGGCAAGGCCAACCCTGCCATTGAATATAGCGCTGGGGCTCCCGCACATGCCACCCAAGAGCCACAGCGCGCCATCGCAGGCCAGTGCCTGGCGACACCCAGGGTCTATAGATGCCGCTTGTTATTCCTGCAGATGACCAAGAACCAGTGTCGCCGAAGACTGCGCATGTCCAGGGAACTGGTGGGTCACATCTGCCAGCTACTGCAGGATTTGGCGCCACGAGGGCATCCACTGCCAGTGGCCGTGAAAGTGATCACGGCGCTCGATTTCTATGCCAGTGGCTCCTTTCAGGGCTCCACAGGTGACTTCTGTGGGATCTCACAAACCTCCACCCACAAATGCATCCATGAGGTCGTGGATGCCATCTTCGTGAGGGCAACACAACTTTGTGCATTTCGCCCGGGACCAGGACAGCCAGGATGCAGGATTCGCCCAGATCTCGGGTTTTCCACAGGTGCAGGGTACAACCGACTGCACTCTTGTGGCGTTCAGATCTCCATCGCCACACACAGTGAACTACATAAACCGCAAGGGGTTCCATGCACTGAATGTGCAGCTGGTGTGCGACCACCAGAATTGCATCCTGCAGGTGTGCGCACGGTTTCCAGGGACAGTGCATGACTCCTACATTCTCAGTCGGTCACAGATCCCTGGAGTCTTCCAGGGTCCACAGAAGCTGCAGGGTTGGCTCCTCAGGGACAAGAGTTACCCGCAGAGGATGTGGCTGATGACACCCGTGTGGCGGCCTCAGACTGCAGCAGAGTGAAGGTATAATGAGGCTCATGCTGCAACTCACAGTTTGGCGGAGCAAACCATCGGGGTGCTGCAAATGAGGTTCTGGTGCCTGGACTGGTCTGGTGGAGCCCTGCAATATAGTCCACAAAGGGTGTCACGCATCATCATCGCCTGCTGCGCCCTTAACAACCTGGCACTGCAACAGGGAGACAAGCTGGCTATGGAGGAGCTGGAGATCTGCTCAGATGAGGAGGACGCCAATGGAGATAAGGGTGAGGAGGTCCTCGGAGGCGACGATGTTGGGGATGAGGCCCTCGCACTGTTATGACAAGACAGGTGCGCTCGGGAGGCCCTCATAGCTGCTAGATTTGTGGAGAATGATGACGACATGCAGTGAGGAGATACCATAAGATCCTTACATCGCATCTATGAACGTTTGACTCCAGTCTGGCTTATGGCAATGCACATACCCTCTGTGAGAATGCTCCTGTCATGGAGACGTAGTGGAGGCCCTAATAGTCGCTCGATTGCAGGAGGATGATGATGACATGCAGTGAGGACCCTCCATAGATCTTCACATAGCCTCTGAGAATGTCTGACTCCTGTCTGGCCGAGGGCAGCTCGCTTGCGCTCCGTGATCAGGGTCATATCATAGAGACGCAGCCATGAAACTGTAGACGCATCTGATCCTTTGTCCGCCTTCAGCACCTGTCCCCTTCAGGAGCACCGCGTCACTGATCACAGATGCTGAAGATATGGGGACCAGCCCCACCTTAAAGATGCTGAGAGCCACATAGAGAGAATGACGGAACTCTGAGACACCTGCCCACCACATTCTCATCTGGGCAGACAGGAAACAAAGAGTAGGAATAAACGGGTCTTTTTCCGAATGGCAGGCAGTGACTAGTGGGGTACCGCAGGGATTGATGCTGGGACCCCAGCTGTTCACAATATATATTAATGATTTAGATGAGGGAACTAAATGTAATATCTCCAAATTTGCAGATGACACAAAGCTGGGTGGGAGGGTGAGCTGTGAGGAGGATGCAGAGATGCTTCAGTGTGATTTGGACAAGCTGAGTGAGTGGGCAAATGTGTGGCAGATGCAGTAAAATGTGGATAAATGTGAGGTTATCCACTTTGGTAGCAAAAAGAGGAAGGCAGATTATTATCTGAATAGCTATAAATTGAGAGAGGGGAATGTGCAATGAGACCTGGGTGTCCTCGTACACCAGTTGCTGAAGGTAAGCATGCAGGTGCAGCAGGCGGTAAAGAAGGCAAATGGTATGTTGGCCTTCATAGCCAGAGGATTCGAGTACAGGAGCAGGGATGCCTTGCTGCAATTATACAGGGCCTTGATGAGACCACACCTGGAATATTGTGTGCAGTTTTGGTCTCCTTATCTGAGGAAGGATGTTCTTGCTGTAGAGGGAGTGCAGCGAAGGTTTACCCGACTGATTCCTGGGATGGCGGGACTGACATGTGAGGAGAGATTGAGTCGATTAGGATTATATTCACTGGAGTTCAGAAGAATGAGGGGGGTTCTCATAGAAACCTATAAAATTCTAACAGGATTAGACAGGGTAGATGCAGGAAGGATGTTCCCGATGGTGGGGGAGTCCAGAACCAGGGGTCACAGTCTGAGGATATGGGGTAGACCATTTAGGACTGAGATGAGGAGAAATTTCTTCACCCAGAGAGTGGTGAACCTGTGGAATTCGTTACCATAGAAAGTATTTGAGACCAAAACATTGTATGTTTTCAAGAAGGAGTTAGAATATAGCTCTTGGGGCAAAAGGGATCAAAGGATATGGGGAGAAAGCGGGAGCCATGATCATAATGAATGGTGGAGCAGGCTCGAAGGGCTGAATGGCCTACTCCTGCTCCTAGTTTCTATGTTTCTATTCTGGCAGCAATGACAAGCACCATTGTGGTGTAGGCATCAGTAATGTGTCCAGGTAGTGTGAGGTTGGACCATCACTTTTGTCCAGAGGCTGCACAGAGCCCAGGGAAGAGGCCCTGGACTGAGACTCCTGCCTTTATCCTGGGCAGAAAGGTTTCACATCTGAGTGACATGAACACTGCTCATCAGAACAAGGAGCCACAGACAGGGAGATATTCTTGGGAGTTTATTGACAATAGTGAGCAGTGTGTACAAGTGATTAACACCTGTGGCCAGGCTGTGCAACTAATTTTTCTTAACTTTCCTAACCCTGCCACCACATCTTTGTGCTCCCCAGACATCCACAGTGAAGGTGGAGGCAGCCTGCTGACTGTGGCACGCTGTCTGTCATGACCTTGGAGGGCGTCCTCTACAGGGCTGAGATCTGGAGGGCCCCGGCCTGCTTTCAGGATCCTGCTGTGTGGCAGTGCCATCCTCCTCCGCCTGTGAAGCTGGAGCTGCTGAGGTCAAAGGAGGAGGGGATTCAGATGGGCCAGACACTCCCGGAGTCACCTGGATGGATGGGTCCAGAGTGTGCACCTGCTGATCCTCCTCCCTATGGGTGTCCAGGGCCCCTGGTTGACTCTTTGAGGAGCAGGGGTAGCTGGAGTGAGATCGAGCTGCCCCGCACCCTTCTCATGTACACACTGTTGGAGGCCAACTATGGAGTCAGCAATGGAGTTGAGGTCGTGCAGTAGTGCAGGAGTAACAGCCTAGACCAAGGTCTCCATAGCAGCCGCCATCCTACCAGTGTTAACCTCGCTGCATTCTCAGAGGCAATGCCAGCACTATCACCTCAGCCTGAAGATGGACAGGGTCCTCCATCATGCCTTGCAATCTGGGCAGTGTAGTGGACATCCCTTCCTGATGTTCCCGAGCTTGCCTTTGCAGCTCCAGCAACTGTGACATGACCAAGTCCAGAGGCTCATCATCTGACTCGGAATCAGCAAATTTCTGGCCTCCAGCAGTCCTCCAAGTGCCGGGGACCTGGGAAGTCCCTGCATCCGCCTGCTGTGGATCAGACTGTGCGATGTGCTCACCAGATTGTGATCCCGAGGTTACTGTAAAGCTCGGTCCCAGTGAGGTGTGTGTCTCTGCGCTGGTGGAGGGTGTGGGTGAGGCTGTGACGGGATTTCGAGGAGGGTGACTTCAGATTCCTCTTCAGAGGTTTCTTCGGGGCTTGATTGGAGGACCTGGGCCATGGACTCTGTCGGCTGTTTCCCAGATGTGCCTGCGAAAGCAAGGGGAGATAATTAGTGCATGGCAGTGGCCTGTGAAACAGGATATATTACTCACTGGTTGTCTGATGGATGTTATACTGCTGGATCCTCACTTGGAAGAGCAGCGCCGACCTCACTGTCAGCACAGGAACAGTCCAGATTGTCACCAGCCAGCTGGATGGCTCTGTTTTCAAAGTCGGTGAGGACCTTGATTTCAGGCATTCCTCCACCGGTCTCTGACTTCTCCCTGTTGTTGTGTGCCAGTGTGTCCTGCATGAATAGAGATGGAGAGAGTGTAAGCAGGGCACCTGCCAGGCCAGATGATAAGTCTGTCTGGCATGTGTGGGTGATGAGTGGTCCCATGGAGGGGATGAGGACAATGAAGATGTGTGAGAGTGTGAATGGTGATGTCCCTTGAACCGGCAGTGAATGAGGGCCCTGTGGACGTGTGACGGGTTTGCGAGTGTGTGAGTTGAAAGTGATGAGAAGAGTGACTTACCCGGGTGGAACAGAGTAGATCATTTATCCTCTTGCGGCACTGGGTGGCTGTCCTCTTTTGAAGGGCGTTGGTGCTGACCACTGCTGCCCCCACCTCCCAAGCCTGGTTGGTGACACCGCTGCCCATCCACTGGCCAGAGCGGGGGTAGAGGACATCCCAGCGGGCCTCCATGCCATCCAAAAGGCACTTGAGGGGCACGACGCTGAGCCTGGGGGCTGCACGTCTTCTTCAGTTTCATGGGCCATGTCTTCCATGCAGCAGTGGTGAGCTGGGAGCACTGGGATGTGCGCTTGCAGCTGGATTTTAAGCATGGCGCCCGGTGTGATGCAGCAGCGGTGGTGGGATGAAGGCAGGCAGGTGAATGAGAGCCCGCTCGCCATGGAAATGGTGTGTTTCCAGGGAGTGCATAAATAATGTGGCAAGTTTGGGATGGTGGCCGGTGGGTAAAACGTCATTTTACCCACCCGCTGCTGCTCTTAGTGCAAATCTGGGACGATTCCACCCCCAGGGTAAAGCTCTGGGGACCAAGGTTCAAAGTTCAATTCAATAAAAATCTGGAATTGAAAGTCTAATGGTGACCATGAAACCATTGTCAATTGTTATAAAAACCCATCTGGCTCACTAATGCCCTTTAGGGAAAGAAATCTGCCGTCCTTACCTGGTCTGGCCTACATGTGACTCCAGACCCACAGCAATTCGTTTGACTCTTAAATGCCCTCTGAAATGTCAATGGGAACACCACAACCTAGAAGCTCCCCTCCAAGTCACTCACCATCCTGACTTGGAAATATATCTTATATTTCACCTTTCTCCTAACTATGCTCCAGTTCTGCCGAAGGGTCATGAAGGCTCGAAACGTTGACTGATTTCTTCTCCACCGATGCTGCCAGACCTGCTGAGTTTTTCCAGGTAATTCTGTTTTTGTTTTGGAAATATATCGCTGTTCCTTCACTGTCGCTGGGTCAAAATCCTGGGACTCCCTCCCTAACAGCACTGCGGGTGTACCTACACCACATGGGACTGCAGTGGTTCAAGAAGGCAACTCACCACCACCTTCTCGAGGGCAACATAGGCTGGCCTAGCCAGCGATGTCCACACCCCATGTGTGAATAAAAAAAACAATTAGGGGTGACTGTGGAAACGACAACAATGTGAATGGAGTTACATTGTGAAAACAAGAGTTACAAATCAGGCGGATGTTAGGAGAAATCTCCCTACCCAGAGAGTTAGGGCATGGGATGGCCTGACCACAGCAGCATGGGTGAAGATCCAGGACAGCTTTTTAATGTACAGTGTGAGCATCTGAACATCGGCGATGAACACTGTGCTGGTGCTATCGCTACGTTAGAGCAAGATTCTAATCTCAAGCACTTTGTCAAAGGCATCTGATCTGTCCTTTGCTTCCTTTTTTTTCAAACATCTTTCCCACTCATCTGTAAAACTTTAACAGTGTAAGGTTCATGAAAACTTCATAAACAGCAGTTGGGTCATAAAAACCTGCACACACATTAACCAAAACTTTTACTATTGGCCTCCAGTACTGCACCTTGAAAAACCGACTTCCCAATTGTGATGCATCTTTTTTAAAAAAACAGAAGACGCTATTTATATGAATTGACAGGTATCGCTTAGATTTTGTTGTGGATGTAATATAGTTAATCATTGTTAATCACATTCTCAAGGGCAATTAGAGGTGGGCTGGCCTTGCCTGTGAGGCTCAGAGCCCATGAATGGATAAGAAAAAGCTTGATAACCAGCAGAAAGGGCATCGAACTCCTATCTTAAGATAATCTTTCTGATGGATAATTGTCCATCTGATAAAATAAGACGGATTTTTGCCAAAATGAATTTTTTAAAAACTTCCCATGCCCTCTATTTCAAAGGCAAGTGAAATTCAAACAAGAAGTGAAAAAATTGAAAACGTTAAGAACATTGAACTGTTCAGGTACCTTTTTATATCGGGGGCACTAGTCTCAGTCACTCCGCAACAGACTAGAGTTATACTGCCAACTGCACCTCACGCTGAGTTGAACAGCAAAACAGTGTTTTGTGCGATTCCACACATAAGGCTCACCCTTTGGGATTTTGGACCCTATTTTAAAATGAAGTTATTTTTATCTTCAGATAAATATAACCAGCTCATAATCTTCTTCCGTTCACTCAAAACTTGCTCAACTAAAATTATCTGCATTTTATTTAGCACCAAATTCTCACCTTGTGTTTTTAATACATTTAAAAACAATTGGATGAAATATTATTTAAGCCACTAAGGTAGCCACAGTTAATTGTGAGGAGTGGCTTTCATTGAATTCAGTTACTTCTAAAAAGATTCATAATAGTAGAAAACAGCAGGGACAAACTGCCATTGGTTCAGATAGTAGGACAAGCCAGTGAGGATTGGGACGTTGTACTTAAGCCCAATGCCTGCTGGTGTAATGTGCAAACTGAGAAAGAAAATTCTGAGGTAAATTTTTTTTTGCATTTGTCTCATACTGAGGTTAGGAGTGAGGTGAGGGGAAATTTCTTCACTCAGAGTGCTGTGACTCTTTGAAAATCTCTACCCCTGGGAGCCATGGTTGCTCAGTCATTGAGTATATTCAATCTGAGGTTGATAGATTTTTGGACACTAAGGGAAACGAGTGGACAGAATGGCAGAGCAGGCTCAAAGGGCTGATCGGCTTAGCTTTGCTCCTATTTCTTACAAGACTCTGACGTTTATGGCAAATATTGTACGTGGAATTTAATATTGAGAACTTGCTAAGCTCTGACAGCTGGAGTTACATGTGAGCGGCCAAAATGTTCCATCTTAGCTCAGGGTGTGCACAGTGTACATCGAAGAAATGGTTATGATATTTCATAAAGTCAATGCCCAATTTTAGACACTATGCCACATCATAAATAACTTCCCTGGAGCCAAGATGTTTGAAATGGAAAATTGATCTGTTGGTGGGGTAATTAGAGTTAAAATGATTGGACTGATTGCTTTGATGATGATTATGTAGATTTAGGTTTATCTTTGCTGACATTTGGACAGGACAAACAAGGCATGGGAATACGCGATGAATGGTAGGACCCTGGGAAGTACCAAGGATCAGAGGGACCTTGGTGTGCATGTCCACCGGTCCCTTAAGGTACCGGGACAGGTAGATAAGGTGGTTAAGAAGGCATATGGGATACTTGCCTTTATTAGCAGAGGCATAGAATATAAGAGCAGGGAGGTTATGCTGGAACTGTATAAAACACTGGTTAGGCCACAGCTAGAGTATTGCGTGCAGTTCTGGAATCCGCATTATAGGAAGGGTGTGATTGAACTAGAGAGAGTGCAGATGAGATTTACCAGGATGATGTCTGGGCTGGAGAGTTTTAGTTATGAGGAGAGATTGGATAGACTGGGGTTATTTTCCTTGGAGCAGAGAAGATTGAGGGGGGACATGATTGAGGTGCATAAAATTATGAGGAGCATAGATAGGGTAGACAGGAAGGAACTTTTCCCCTTGATGGAGGGATCAATAACCAGAGGCATAGATTTAAGGTAAGGGGCAGGAGGTTTAGAGAGGATGTGAGGAAGAATTTTTTCACCCAGAGGGTGGTGGGAATCTGGAACTCACTGCCTGAAAGGGTGGTAGAGGCAGAAACCCTCATATCATTTAAGAAGTATTTGGATGTGCACTTGCGATGCCATGGCACACAAGGCTATGGGCCTAGTGCTGGAAAATGGGATTAGAATAGTTAGGTACTTGGTTTGACCGGCACAGACTTGATGGGCCGAAGGACCTTTTTCTGTGCTGTAGACCTCTATGGCTCTATGACAACAAATGATTATGAGCCTCTCTTTTAAAAACTTCCATCAAATCACAGTGGCAACCATGGCTTAGTTAGCAACACTCTCACCTCCAACTCAGAAAGATGTGGGTTTAAATCCCGCTCCAGAGACTTGATCAAAAATCTTTTGCCATCCAGACCTCTGGATTCCTGGTTACTAATAGAACTACTAACAACTGCACATGGGACTGGACGCTGTCTCAGAATAACAGGTGGACTGAGATGAGGAGGAATTTCTTCACTGGGGGGCAGTGAGTCTTTGGAATTCTCTACACCAGAGGACTGTGGGGGCTCTGTCATTGAGTACGTTCAAGACAGAGATCGGTAAATTTCTAGATACTAAAGACAGGAAAGTGGAGACAGACCACAGACAGATCAGCCATTATCTTATCAAAGGGCTTGAGGGGCCGAATGGCCTACTCTTGCTCCTAATTCTTGTATTCCCATGTTCCTTCTAATAGAGGATGAGCTGATTCATGACAGAATCGCAATCAGGGTCCTTCTAATAGAAGGAACATAGGAAATGGGAGCAGGAGTAGGCCATTCACCCCTTGAGCTTGCTCCACCATTCAACGAGATCATGGCATAAAACTTAAGACTCACCAAGATGTTGGAACATCACGTGAGCAGCTGATATAAGCTGAGACACAGACCCGGAGACCAGACAGCAGTGAGTACAGGCCCAAAGCGGCAAGTAGCAGTGCCAGAGCTGGGAGAATTCCAGGGCTTAGCAGAAACATGGAATCTACATTACCACTCCCAGAACCATTTCAGAGTGCAGCAGGCTCACAATAGGCCCAGAACTGGGACAACTGGAGAAAAAGGTTCACAAGGTGCAAAACTGCTTCAGGATTACACAAAATAAAATCAAAAAGACCAGGCCAGTACACAACTTTAGGCAGTAGGATCTATCACTGATGATGTGATAGCAAGGCAGAGGGTTGATGAGGCTTCAACTTCTTATGAGGAAGTCCTGAAAGCTTTCAACTCTTATTTCAGCATCAATCAGAAGTTCATAATAGAAAGGGCTAAATTGAATAAAAGAAAGCAAAGATCAGGCAAAAGCATGGATTTGTTCATCAATGATCTTTGTGGGCTGGGAGGAACTGCGATTATGGAACTTTAAAGGATGAGCTGATTCACGACAGAATCGCAATCAGGGTCCTAAATGAAGTATTATCAGGCCTCTTACAGATAAGAGAGGATTTAATACTGGGAAAAGCAGTGCAAGGCTGTGAGGCAATCGGAACTCGGGAAACAGAATCGGACATTTGATCGCGAAGGAGAGGTCCCGTGGAGATGACCGAATGAGACCATTCAGTTTGTAAGGCCATTAAAGAGAACGCACATCACAAAGCCTAAGCCTGCCAAAAATGGGGAAAAGCGGGCCAATGACCATTTTGAAATGTCTTCGGTTTGGCAGGAACAAACCTCACAAGTAAGTAGAAAGCCCAGTGATGGGGTGGGGAGCTCTGTGCTACAAACCGCGGAAAAATAGATCATTTCAAAACTGTCTGTCGCCCCAAAAATGCTGACAACCTGTAAAAAGAGGAAGGAAATTTTAAACAGAACCACATGCAAGAAGTGGAAGAACCACAAGCAAAGAAACTAACCTTCCTGGGGAAGGTGAATGTTACTGAAAAATAGTATTGGGGTGTTAAACTCAAAGCAGATAGACACCCCACAGTTTAAAACTAGACACAGGAGCAGGGGTTTCTGTTTTATCAGATGAAATCAAATGTCTTAAACAGGTTACATTGCCACCCTCATCTATCAAATTACAGGGCCCTGGTGGGACAACTTTAAAAGTGAAAGGCCAACTCATGGCAAAACTGAAATATAAAGACCGAGGAATTCTCAAACCACTCAGTCATTCAAAATTAAGAATGCTTTCTACTAAGCAGAAAGGCATGCCTAAAACTGAAATTCATCTACAAAGTGGGAGAAGTTACTGCTGAGAACTACAGCAGTACATTTCAAAATTAATTTCCAAAATTGTTTACAGGCCAAGGGAAGCTAAAGACTGAGTACACATCAACCTCCCAGCTGATGCTAAACCAATTTGCTCCTTTGTGCCAAGGAAAGTCTCTCACATACTCTTGGACAAGGTCAGGAGGGAAATTGAAAAGATGCAGCAGCAAGATGTTATCACCATGCCAACAAAATGGTATGATTAAAGCAAAGTACCGCGGATGCTGGAAATCTGTAACAAAAACAAAAACTGCTGGAAAAACTCAGAATGGAATGATTATTGTCTGAAAGCCAAACAGCTCTGTAAGAATCTACGTGGATTTAACTCAACTAAACAAAAACGTGAGATTCAGCTGATGACCATTGGAGTGCCTGGGAATGGACTTATTTGAACTTAAGGGGTAAATCTTCCTTATTGTCATTAATTACTACTCACAGCGGATCACAGCAGAAGCAGTCATCCAATCCCTCAAGGGGAACTCATGCGACCCATAGGGAGGGAAGTTCCAGCCTTGCCTGCTGTCCGGTCCCACCGAAAGGCAATGGACTTTTGGCTGGGTCACTGAACCTCCCGCAGTGGGTCCCACCAAGACAGGGCCAGAAAATCCCGGCCGTGGTATCCTGGACGTGGTAGTGTCCAACGATGGGCCACAATTTGCTAATGAGCTATCCCACAATTTTGCAAACGGATATGGCTTTGTTCACGTCACCAGTTCACCTCGCTACCCTTACATGAATGGAGAAGCTGAGAGAGGGGTACAAACAGTCAAAGATTTATAGAAGAGAAACAAAGACCTTAATCCTAACTCTTCTGAGTTATTGTATCTCAGCAGTACAAAATGGTTTCTCACCCTCAACGTTACTAATAGGTAGGAGATTGAGAAGATGGCTTCTATCTCTAGCACAAAAAACTCAGACCCAATATCGTCATGAATGACCATAAGAGGGTGAAACAGTGTGAGGGAGAACAGAGAAGTAACCAGGCTTGAATCACGGGTATAGAGCGTAAGTTAGCAGTGCTGAAGCCCAGGGACAATTGGCCTAGGATAAATGAGTCAAGTGTTGATAGGAGATTCTGTGGATTTCTAGGAGAGATTGTTGAAGATTCACCTGCACCTTGGTTGAATGGAAGCCTGCGGGTTGATGGAGGCAGAATCATTGAGTTTTGGTGTTTTTATCACCAGATATTTGCATCCAAAACAGAAGGAAGGCACAATCATTGAAAAAATCCTACAAATCAAGATCATACAGGATTGAGACAGAGCAGGGTATCATATGAAGAAACTGTGGAACCTTAATATCATTGGAGAAAAAGTCAATAGAAAGTTTGGCTTAGACTCAGATCCTACACGCTCTACAGCCACCCAGGAGAAGGACCCTCACACCGACAGAAGGGAGTATGCTCAACCTCAGAGCATAGATCAGAACGAGATCAGGGAGATTGGTCAAGGCACCTTAGAGACTAACCCTGTGAGGTCTGAGCCTTTGTGGGGAGATGTAGAAGGATGTAAACATGATAGGGATAAAGACTTGGGAGGAGATGTAGAGTAAAGGATTAACATCAGAAGCAGACATGATTCTCATGTAATGCTGATGTCAGGTCACATGACTGAGAAATAAGAGAGGCCTGGAAGGAGGAGAAGTTCAGGAATGAGACAAGGCGTGAGTTAGGACACAGAGTGACAAATATTTGGATGGGCTGAAGTTTATGGATGGTGTAAGGCCGGAGGCTGGCCAGGAGAGCATTGGAATAGCTTCGTCTGGACATAACAATAGTCATCAGTGAGGATGTCAGCAGCAGCTGAGCTGAGCCTGCTATGGAAACGTGCAATGTTATGGAGAGAAACTGCAACTTGCTATGATGAGGTGCTTGAAGATTTGCTGAGCAAATCATTCCATTACTCAAAGTAAATCCCCCCATATCATTCTGAGAGAAATTATTTTTTTCGTTAAATGAAGCCACAGGATAAAATATTTTGGTGAACTTTTACTGGGTGATTTATGCAGTGACCTTTCAATTCTTGATACAAACCTGAAAGCCCCTTAATTTATAGAACTACAAAGCTCTATTAAACCCATGGAGACACATTGAGAAGAAAAATAGTTTTCCTTTCAACTGATTAACACGCCCGCCCCAAATCTATGATAATAAAGTGAGCTATGGGCAAGGAACTGCCAAGAATCCTTGCTTTGTTCTGTGAAATCCAGGTTATTGGCAGGGATTGGTGAGAAAGTCTAAGTCTGACATACAACCACAGCAGGCTAGCTTGGGATTATAGCCATAGCAAGCAATTGTTTAGTTCACTTTTCAAGGAACATTCAACCTCATTCAAGATGAGACAATTTGTAGGTTAATCCATCTTGAAGCTGTTTTAAAAACCCATCTCCTAGCCAACAGAGAGATTGTTTACTCAATTCCTAATTCCTAAAGGTCTCCACCAGTGAAAGATTTAGACAATGAGGATCCATTAACAGGTCAGTGCAATAAGTCAAACAAAGTGAAAGCTGCTTCCAACTCCAAGTGGCTTAATACGGTTAAATCCAGGTCCCATCTGATAATTTTTAAAGGAAAACCACGATATGGGTCCAAAGAACAAGAACTGCTGATAATTTAACACATTTGACTTAAGATAACAACAAATCTGATCGAGGCACAGAATTGCAACTTACAAAATAATTTTCTAGTCATTCTTGTAACATGGAATCTTTCATCAGGGTGCAACGCTCGTTAGATTCTTAACCTAAACACTAAATGCTGCTGAAATACATAGGGGGAGATTTTATATGTCTATACTCCTGGACTAAGCCTCTTTGCCTGAGAGCTCTTGCTGAAACTTTGTGAAAAGTTCCATTGAATGAAAGAACTGATTCAATTGTCCAACATTGAGCTTAAAGCTCAAACATTCAACTTTCAAATCCCTAGCACCTTTAACATGCTAAAATTATCGCCAAACTGCTTCATAGAAGCATTTTCAAAAAATTTCACACTGGGCCATGTAAGGAGACATTAGATCAGATGACCAGCACAGTCAAAGACTTAGCGTGTTAGCAGCAACAACAACTTATATTTATATATTGACTTTAATGTAAAGAAATGTCCCATTTAAGGGTGCATTAGAAAACAAAGTATGACACTGAGCCTCACAAAGAGGTATTAGGGCAGATGAAATAAGGCTGACGCATTTGGATGAAGCCGAGTGCATAGACCATCTGGGCCTCCTCCGGAGGTCCCCAGCATCACAGATGCCAGTTTTCAGCCAATTCGATTCACTTCACGTGATATCAAGAAACGGCAAAAGGTACTAGACCTGCAAAGGCTATGGGCCCTGACAACATCAGTACCCTGGGGGTTACCGTTGACCAGAAACTGAACTGGACTAGCCATATAAATACTGTGGCTACAACAGCAGGTTAGAGGCTTGGAATTCTGTGGTGAGTAACTCGCCTCCTGACTCCCCAAAGCCTGCCCACCATCTAAAAGACACAAGTCAGGAGTTTAATGGAATTATCTCCAGTTGCCTGGATGAGTGCAGCTCCAACAACACACAAGAGGCTTGACACCATCCAGGACAAAGCAGCCTGCTTGATTGGCACCACATCCACAAACATTCACTCTCTCCACCACCGATGCACAGTAGCAGCAGTGTGTACCATCTACAAGATGTACTGCAGGAACTCATAAAGGCTCCTTAGACAGCACCTTCCAAACTCACAACTGCTACCATCTAGAAGGACAAGGGCAGCAGATAGATGGGAACACCACAACCTAGAAACTCCCCTCCAAGTCACTCACCATCCTGACTTGGAAATATATCGCTGTTCCTTCACAGTTGCTCGGTCAAAATCTTGGAACTCCCTCCCTAACAGCACTGTGGGTGTACCTACACCACATGGACTGCAGCGGTTCAAGAAGGCAGCTCACCACCACCTTCTCAAGGACAACTAGGGATGGACAATAAATGCTGGCCCAGCCAGTGAAGCCCAGATCCCCGTGAATGAATTTTTAAAAGTGACAAAAAGCTTAGTCAAAGAGGTAGATTTTAAGGAGTGCCTTAAAGGAGAAAAGTGAGATAGAGAGGTGGAGATATGTAGGGAGGGAATTCCTGAGCAAGGGGCCCAGGCAACTGAAGGCATGGCCACCAATAGTGGAACGATTAAAATTGGGGGTGCACAAGAGGCCAGGATTTGAGGAGTGCAGGTAACTTGGAGAGTTGTAGGGTTGGGAGGAGATTACAGAGATAGAGAGGGGTGAGGCAGTGGAGAGATTTGAAAACACGGATGAAAATTTTAAAATCCAGACCTTGTTTAACCAGGAGTCAATATAGCTCAGAGAACACAGGGGTGAGAGGGGAATGGGACTTGCTGTCAGGGGCAGCAGAGTTTGGATGACCAAGTTTAGGGAGGGTAGAATGTGGGAGACCGGCTAGGAGTGCATTGAAATAGTCGAGACTAGAGGAAACAACAGCATGAGTGAGGGTTTCAGCAGCAGATGAGCTGAGGCCGGTGAAGTTGGGCAATGTTGCCATGGTGGAAATAGGTGGTCTTAGAGATGCCACAAACATGGGGTCAGATACTCACCCCAGAATCAAGTGTGACATCAAAGCTGTGAACAGACTGGCTTAATCTCAGACTTTTTGCCAGGAAAAGGGATGGGAACAGTTGCCAGGAAATGGAGTTTGGAGCAGGGACTGAAAACAAAGGGCGGAATCGTCCCAGATTTGCACTAAGTGCAGCAGCGGGTGTGAAAAAAAGATGTTTTACCCGCCGGCCTCAATGGTGGGTTCTTGTGCTGTATCATCCACTTCCCACCTCATTAATTATGCAGCCACAGGAAACACGCCATCTCACCAGCAGGCAGCCTCTGAATGTCCCGCCACACCATTACCTCACCGTTTCCTCACTCCGAGGGCTATATCTAAACTGCAGCCGCACACACAGTTCTCAATGACTGCAGCCCAGGACAGCTCCAGTGAAGACATGGCACTGAAAGCCCAGAGGAGTTCAGTAACCATCACTGGAATGCCTTTTGGAGGCTCACTGTGATGTCTTCCACCTCTGCTCTGGTCGCAGGAGGCCCAGCAATCTCACCACTCCGGCCTGAGAGGCGGTGGTAGAGGTGCTCAGTGCCAATGCTGCACAGAAGAGGTTGGCCATCCAGTGCAAAAGAGGGTGAATGGTCTTATCTGTGCTGCCAGGGTAAGTTAACCATCTCATCACGCTAAACTCACACACTCACAAGCCCATCACACATTCACTGGCATCTCACTCACTGCCAGCTCAAGGGACATCACCACTCACTTTCCCACACACACCCTCACATCTCCATCTGGCCTCATCTGCTCTGGAGACTGCCTCCTCAGCCCTCATCATCCTGAGGCCACTTGCACAGATCACACACACCCTGGGATACCCCTTCCTCAGTGCAACCCTCACTCTGCAGCCTCTTCCCTTGCCTGAGGCCACTTCTCCCCCTTCCCCAAACAAGCCCCAGCCCTGCAGCCATTGAAAAGCCATCCACATATGGATGGTCTGGTAGGTAGAAACCTGCCCGTGAGCCCCCCCTAAAAGTGATGTGGTGCTGCGTGTGAAGTCTGGCGCTGATGACTGCGAGTGCTGCCTGAAGCAAGGTGGGCAAACAAACCTCGAAGTCCCGAGTGAAGTGCAGCTCACCGGGTGCACGTGGCTTATGTACAGTTGTGAAACACATCGACATGGTGCCCTGATGATCCAGTGTGGGGGGAGTGATTCCGGCAAGTAGGGATTATAATGAGATGCTAAAGTATTGAAATTAGGTTCCCAACGTGTGGCAGTGGGAAACGCAGCCTGCCCTTGACGGGCGGAGCAGACAATCACAAACTGGTTTCATGGGCCCGTAAAACCCATTTTTGGCCTTCTCGTCATATTGTCCGCTCATGCCCGCCATGACACCTGACACCAGCGGGGTTGGAAAAGTTTGGCCAATGGCATCTGTCTTCCCAATGTTTAATTTGAGGAAACTTCAGCTCATCCGGTGCTCGATATCGGATAATTTAGCAACAGTGGAGGAGTCCAGAGAGTTTGTGGTGAGGTTGAGCTGCGTGTCCATCAGCGTACATGTGAAAACCATCGCTGTGCCTTCGGATGATGTCGCCAAGGGGCAGCGTGTGGATATGAAAATAGGAGGGGGGGGCCAAGGATAGATCCTTGGGGGACCCCAGAGGGAACGGTGCAGGAGCAGGAAGGGGAAGAGAAACCACTGCAAGGGATTCTTTGGCTACAATTAGATGCAGTAAAGGGGAACCAGGTGAAAGTAGTCCCACTCAGCTGGACGACTGTAGAGAGGCACTGTAGCAGAGATAGAGTTTGCAGATAACAACAATTAATTCTGTTCTATGAAGAATTCAAGAATTTAGAGCAGGCGGCCCATCAATTCAAAACGCTCAATTACATTTTATTTAGATTTTTTTCTCACTCCAATTCTGGTGAATAGCCAGTGTTCCAGCTGGTGCTGTGACTCTGTATTTTGACTGTCCCGTTTGAAAACAAACACCACAAAGAGCTCTCCAAAAGCCCCTAACTAAACAACATTCATGACTTTGTTCTCCCGGGAGGGTGGAAATTGTTGCAGTTTTTTTTCAGTAAGACAAGTTTAAAGGCTCAGAAATGTCAGCCAAAAATCACTTACTGCTTCTGCGAGTCTAAATCCAAAACCTGGCAACAGAGTGGCAGCAGGGCCACATTTCAAACTGGACACTTCAAGGCTGCGCATTCATCAAATGGCTGATGGCTGACTGGCTGAGATATGTTACGGAATGACTCTGTCCACAGTGAGGCCCAGAGTGCAAGTTAACTCATCTTGCTTCCACTCGAGTTACTCCTATAGACATTAAAATTCAGGACGATAACTTTGCGTAGTCCCGTGCCATAGATCATCTTGATCGAGATCATCTGTTTCCATAACATCACCCAGTTCGGCCATCACCTCAGCTTATCGGCTGCTGAAACCCTTATTTATGCCTTTCTTACCCTGAGACTTGACCATACCAATGCTTTCCTGATCAGCCTCCCCATTCCCAACCTCTCTGAACCCAAAAAACAGGATACTGCAGATGTTGGAAATCTGAAATAAAAACATAAAGTAGAAAAATTTGGAGGGAGGCGATGGTGTGGTGATATTGTCGCTGGACTATAATCCAGATATCCAGGGTAATGCTCTGGGGACCCAGATTCAAATCCCACCACAGCAAATGGTGAAATTTGACTTCAATAAAAGGCTGGATTTAATGTCTAATGACGACCATGAAACCATTGTCGATTGTTGGGGAAAAACCCATCACATTCACTAATGTCCTTTAGGGAAGGAAATCTGCCGTCCTTACCTGGTCTGGCCTACATGTGACTCTAGACCCACAGCAATGTGGTTGACTCTTAAATACCCTCTGAAATGGCCTAGCAATCCACTCAGTTGTATCAAATCGCTTAAAAGTATAAAAGTAATGAAACTGGACGGACCACCCAACATCGACCTAGGCACCAAAACTGGGAGAGCTGCCTCACAGACTAGTCAAGCAACAGCCTGACAGAGTCACACTCACAGAATCTTATCTTACAGATAATGTCCCAGACACCATCACCATCCCTGGCTATGTCCTGTCCCACCGGTGTACAGTTGGAGGGAGTTGCCCTGGGAGTCCTCAACATCAACTCTGGACCCCATGAAGTCTCATGGCATCAGGTCAAACATGGGCAAGGAAAACTCCTGCAGATTACCATGTACCGCCCTCTCTCAGCTGATGAATCAGTGCTCCTCTATGTTGAACTCCACTTGGAGGAAGCACTGAGGGTGGAAAGGACATAGAATGTACTCTGGATGGAGGATTTCATTGTCCATCACCAAGAGTGACTCAGTAGCACCACTACCAACCAAGCTGGCTGAGTCCTAAAGGACATAGCTGCTAGACTGGGTCTGCGGCAGCTGGTGAGGGAACCAAGAAGAGGGAAAAGCATACTTGACCTCATCCTCACCAACCTGCCTGCTGCAGATGCATCTGTCCATGACAGTATCGGTAGGAGTGACCACCGCACAGTCCTTGTGGAGACAAAGCTCCACCTTCACATTGAGGATACCCTCCATCGTGTTGTGTGGCACTACCACTGTGCTAATTGGGATAGATTTCTGACCAGATCTAGTAATCCATGAGGTGCTGTGGGCCATCAGCAGCAGCAGAATTGTACATAGCCACAAACTGTAACCTCATGGCCCGGCATATCTCCCACTCTCCCATTACCACCAAACCAGGGGATCAATGAAGACTGCAGGAGGGTATGTCAGAACATAAGAAAAAGGAACAGGAATAGACCATTCGGCCCCTCGAGCCTCCTGCACCAATCAACAAGATCATGGCTGATCTGTTTGTGTTTCGAATTCCACGTTTCCATCTATCCCCGATAACCTTTGGTCCCCGTGCCTTATGAGATTCTGCCTTAAAAATATTCAATGACCCCCGTCTCCACCACCTCCTGAGGCAGAGAGTTCCAAAGTCACTCAACCCTCTGAGAGAAAAAAATTCTCCTCATCTCTGTCCTAAAAGGGCGACCCCTAATTTTAAAACAGTGCCCCCTAGTCCTGGACTCACCCACAAGAGGAAACATCCTTTCCACATCCACCTTTCAAGGCTGTTCAGGATCTTGTATAACTTCAATCAAATCACCCCTCACTCTTCTAAACTCCAGTGGGAACAAGCCCAGTCTGTCCAACCTTTCCGCATAAGACAACCCACTCATTCCAGGTATCAATCTAGTAAACCTGCTCTGAGCTGCCTCCAACCAGTAATACCTAAAAATGAGGTGTCAACCCTGGAGATCATGGTCCACCCCTCAGTTACCCCCAATGCTCGTCCAGTTCTCAAGGCAGGAGGTGTAACACCTGCTCTTTTACCTCCTCTGACCTCACATCCAAGGCCCCAAACACTCCTTCCAGGTGAAGCAGTGATTTACGTGTACTACTTTCAATCTGGTCTAGTGTATTCGCTGCTCGCAATGTGGTCTCCTCTACACCGGGGAGACTAAATGCAGGTTGGGTGAGTGTTTTGCGGAACACCTTCACTCAGTCCGGAAGCACAACCCCAAGCACCCGCTGCCCTGTCATTTTAATTCTCCATCTTTTTCTTTTTGTAAAAATATACTTTATTCATAAAATATCTTCAATCACATTCAAAACCATTTCAAAAACAACATTACAAGGGTACAATCCAGGTTAAACTTTTACAAAATGTATCACCAGGTGCATCAGTACAAACAATATTACAATCATTTACAGCCTTTCATTTTGATCTGTACAGCCCGAGGGGCTCTAAACAGTTCCCAGTCTCTCGGTGCGCTGTGGTAGAAAGGTCTTAGACAGCGACCCTTCCCCATTGCGCCTTTGCGGCAGCTGCCTCAAGCTTTAGTGCGTCCCTCAGCACGTAGTCCTGGACTTTGGACTGTGCCAGTCCGCAACAATCGGTCGGGGACAACTCTTTGTGCTGGAAGACCAACAAGTTTCGGGCAGACCAAAGAGCGTCTTTCACCGAGTTGATGATCCTCCAGCTGCAGTAGATGTTTGTCTCGGTGTGTGTCCCTGGGAACAGCCCGTAGAGCACAGAGTCCTGTGTCACAGAACTGCTCGGGATGAACCTCGACAGCAACCACTGCATCTCTCTCCAGACTTTCTTTGCAAAGGCACAATCCACAAGGAGGTGAACAACGGTCTCTTCCCCACCACAGCCACCTCGAGGGCAACGTGCAGAGGGGGTGAGCCTCCTGGCGTGTAGGAAGGATCTGACGGGGAGGGCCTTTCTCACCACCAGCCAAGCTACGTCTTGGTGCTTGTTGGAAAGTTCTGGCGATGAGGCATTCTGCCAAATGACTTTGACAGTCTGCTCGGGGAACCATCCCACAGGGTCCACCCTCTCCTTTTCCCTCAGGGCCTCTAGGACGTTACGTGCTGACCACTGCCTGATGGACTTGTGGTCAAAGGTGTTTTTCTGCATAAATTTTTCCACCAGGGACAGGTGGTACGGCACGGTCCAACTACTTGGAGCGTTCCGCGGCAGCGTGGCCAGACCCATCCTTCGCAACACCGGGGACAGGTAGAACCTCAGCATGTAGTGACACTTGGTGTTTGCGTACTGAGGGTCTACGCACCGCTTGATGCAGCCACACACAAAGGTGGCCATCAGTATGAGGGCAATGTTGGGCACGTTTTTTCCCCCTTTATCTAGAGGCTTGTACATCGCGTCCCTGCGGACACGATCCATTTTCGACCTCCAGATAAAGCGGAAGATGGCTCGAGTGATCGCCGTCGCGCAGGAGTCTGGAATGGGCCAGACCTGCGCCGCGTACAGCAACAGCGAGAGTACCTCACACCTGATGACCAGGTTCTTACCCGCAATGGAGAGGGAGCGTCGCTCCCACATGCCCAGTTTCCTTTTCACCATAGCCACTCGCTCCTTCCAGTTTCTAACGCATGCCCCGGTCCCTCCGAACCATATCCCCAGCACCTTCAGGCCGTCAGCCCTGACAGTGAAGGGGACAAAGGATCGGTCAGCCCAGTTCCCAAAGAACATGGCCTCGCTCTTCCCACGATTTACCTTGGCTCCCGAGGCCAGTTCGAACTGGTCGCAGATGTGCATCAGTCTGCGCACCGACAGCGGATCCGAGCAGAAGACGGCGACGTCGTCCATGTACAGGGAGGCTTTTACCTGAGTGCCTCCACTGCCTGGGATCGTCACTCCTCTTATGCCCGGATCCTTCCTGATGGACTCGGCAAAGGGTTCTATGCAGCACACGAAAAGGACAGGCGAGAGAGGACAGCCCTGCCTGACTCCAGATTTAATCGGAAAGCTATCTGTTTCCCACCCATTGATTGAGACTGCGCTACTGATGTTAGTGTAGAGCAGTTGGATCCAATTTCGAATTCCCTCCCCAAACCCCATTTTGGAGAGCACATCCCCCATGTAGGTGTGCGATATTCTGTCAAAGGCCTTCTCCTGATCCAAGCTGATGAGGCAGGTATCCACACCCCTGTCCTGTACATAGGCAATCGTATCCCTGAGCAGCGCCAGGCTGTCAGAGATCTTCCTGCCTGGCACAGAGCAGGTCTGGTCAGGGTGAATCACCAATTCCAGAGCGGATTTGACCCGATTGGCGATGACCTTGGACAGAATCTTATAGTCCATATTCAACAGTGAAATGGGTCACCAATTTCTAATTTCCTCCCTTTCCCCCTTGTGCTTGTAGATGAGGGTGATGATGCCTTTCCTCATGGATTCTGACATACTACCGGCCAGGAGCATACTCTCGTACATCTTGCTCTCCTACTGACATCTCTGTCCTTGGCCTGCTGTATTGTTTCAGTGAAGCTCAATGTGAGCCTGAGGAATAGCATCTCATCTTTCAATTAGGCACTTTACAGTGTTCAGGACTCAACCTTGAGTTTAACAATTTGAGGCCATAATCTCGGTGCCCATTTTGTTTCCTTTTCTTTGCTTGTTTCATTTTTTTCTTTCAGTCAACAGCACACCTGCTCTAGGCAAATCTTTTTTGTTTCTTTTCTTACCCCATGACCATTCCCTTTGGCCATGTACGACTAACTCTTCTGTCATTCAATCTCTCCTGTCCTCCTCCCCCATCACACACCTTCCTTTCGTCCTTATCCCACCCACCCCTTGTTCCAAACCTGTTACATCACTAATTTTTCCCAGTTCTGACGAAAGGTCAACATCCTGAAACGTTAGGCAGGATTTTCCAGTCCCACCGAAGCCAATGGGCTTTTGGTTGGACTGCTGCATCTGCCATGGGGGACAGAACATGCTATGTCAGAACGGAAAATCCCGGCCATTAACTCCATTTCCCTCTCCACATATGCTGCCAGGCCTGCTGAGTATTTCTAACATTCTCTGTTGTTATTCCTCTCAAAGCTTGAGTTCATACAAACCTATATGAACCTCATCCTAACTCTCACCAAGGCCTGCTCACCATCACCGCACCCCCCCACCCACCCCCCACAAACTTCCACCATCCCCTCCCTGCCCGTGCTCACTACTGACCCACATCGACTCCTGGTCCAGCAACCCACAACTTAAACTACTCAATTGTTCTCAAATACCTTCATGTCTTCGGCCCCCCACCCCCCTCCCTATCACTATAACGTTGGCCCAGCTCTAAAACCCTCCGAGATCTCTGCACTCCATCGATCCTGACCTCTTGCACATTCCCAGTTTTCATTGCCCTGCCATGAGCAGCCATGCCTTCAGCTGCCTCACCCCCAACCTGTTCACAGGAACTACCCACTCCCCCTGCTCTTTTTCCAATGCTCTTCAACATTTCAAATATTCACCCAATATGGCTTTGAAAGTTACTATTGAATCTGCTTCTGCTGTCCTCTCAGGCAGCACATGCCAGGCCACAAGAACTCGCTGCATAAGAAAGAAAAAAAACCTGCTCCTTTCCCCTCTCGCTCTCTTTGCCAATTATCTTAAATCTGTGCCCTCAGCTCCCTGACCCTCCTGTCAATGGAACCAGTTTCTCCTCATTTACTCTATCGAAGCCGCTCAGGATTTTGAAAATAGATTCTGTGCGACATCTTTGTAAAGTGATTCCTATGGTATCATTTTTCGAGGCTCCTGTGATAAGTGTGGATGGGACTGTAATGTTTAAGGGGCCATTGTGGTGTCTACATAATCTGTGACAGGATGGGAGCAGCAGCCTTTCTGCTGCATATTTTGTCACACAAACTTGTTTAAAAGGATTTGGAAAGTCTCCAGGTTTATGCTATTAGCTCCTTTCTCTAAAATAACGAAATAATTTTATTCTCACCAGGAGAAAATCTTGAGATAATTGCGCTGATGGTTTTCAGTTTGTGCTGCCAGTTCCCTGGGTCCCACTGCCCTCTAGAATTCGGAGAAATCAGGGTTTAGCTGCCAAGGGGGATCAGCAGGGAATGAAATTGACAGATCAAAGCATGGCTTAGGTCAGAAATTCCTTTTATCATCTTTGAGCCCTAGTATCACAGTGTGATACAGCACAGAAGGAGGCCATTCAGCCCATCATGCCTCTTGTGGTTTCTACTTTACACAAACACACCAACCACACACAGAGGATTGGTAACTCAATTAAGCTGGTTCTTTTATTTGAAGAGTTCAAACTGTATACAACAATATCTGGGAGGTTGGTTCATATCTCTAGGACTGGTCCTGTCCTCTGCCAATGATTACATGGGTACATGCATTTGTAAATTTCTTATTCCTTCATTGCAATTTACTTTCCCACCTATTTTGGTGTCATCTGCAAATGTAGCTATAGTGCCTTCTATCCCTGAATCCAAGTCATTAATACAGATTGTAAATAGTTGGGGCCCAAGGACCGAACCCTGTGGCACCCCACTAGTTACAGCTTGCCATCCAGAAAAAGACCCATTTATCCCGACTCTCTACTTTCTGTTGGTTAGCCAATCCTCTATCTAAGCTAATATATTACCCCTAACTCCATGTGATCTTATCTTGTGTATTAATCTTTTGTCCGGCATCTTATCAAAGGCCTTCTGGAAGTCCAGATATACTACATCTACATGGTGTTCATGTTCCACCTGAGTCTCCTCCCATCTTTCCTTATCCAAATCCACCACCATAACAATCTACTCCCTTCTCCCTCAAATGCTTGTCTAGCTTCCTCTTAAATGTACCTATATATTCCCCTGAGATGCACCTATAGATTCACTTTCTGTGACAGTGAACTGCACATTCTCACCTCTCTCTGGGTAAGGAAGTTTCTCCTGAATTCCTGATTGGATTCCTTGGTCACTATCTTATATTGACGGCCTCTATAGTCCTGCTCTTACCCACCAGAGGAAACATTCTCTCTGTATCCACTCTATCAAAATCTTTCATCATTTTAACTGCCTCTATTAGGTCACCCCCTCAGCCTTCTATTTTCGAGAGAAAAGAGACCCCATATAAATCTATATGAGTCCATAAATCCTTTCCTGATAACGTGTACCCACACATTTCTGGCCTTGTGAATCTTCTCTGCACCCTCTCCAGTGCCTCAATATCCTTTCTATAATATGGCAGCCAGAACTGCATGTTCTAAGGGTGGTCCAACCAAGGTACCAAACAGGTTTAGCTTAACTTGCCTACTTTTCAATTCTATCGCTCTAAAAATAAAGCCTCTGCTATTTCCTGGCCTTGCTAACCTGTGATGCAACTTATAGTGATTGGTATGTTTGTTCTCTGAGATCCATTTGCTGCTGTACCCCACCCAGACTCACACCTTCTAAGTAATAAGTGACCTTTCTATTTTTCCTAACAAAATGTACTCCCTCACATTTATTATTTGGCAATTATTTTCAAATTTATTAATGTCTTCCTGTAATTTGTTGCAGTTCTCCAGAGCATTGACTATGTCCCTATATTTGGTGTCATCTGCAAATTTAGAAATTATATTTTCAATTCCAAAGTCCAAATCGCTAATGTAAATTATGAACAGCGGTGGTCCCAGCACTGATCCTAGTGGAACACATCTTCTCACTTTCTGCCACTCTGAATCACTAACCTTAACTCCCGCTGTCTGCTTTCTGTCTTGGAGCCTGCTGACCATCCATTCTGCCACTTGTCCCCTATCACTGACCTTATTCATTCGTCCATATGGGGCACTTTATCGAAGGCCTTTCGAAAATCCAGATAAATTACATTTACCACGTTCCCATTGTCTACTCTTTCTGTTACCTCCTCAAATAATTCAATCATAGAACGGTTACAGCACAGAAGGAGGCCTTTTGGCCCGTCATGTCTGTGCTGGCTCTCCGAAGAAGCAATTTAACTATTGTCACTCCCTCGCCTTCCACCCTGCACATTTTTCCTCTTCAGATAATGATCCAATTCCCTCTTGAATGCCTCAATTGACCCTGTCTGTACCATGGTCTCAGGCAGTGCATCCTAGATCCAGGCCACTCGCTGTGTGAACAAGATTTTCCTCATGCCTCCATTGCTTCTTTTGCTAGTTAACTTAAATCTGTGTCCTCTGATTCTCGATCCTTCCAGTAATGGGAAGTTTCTCCCTATCTACTCTATCCAGACCCTTCAGGATTGTGAATACCTCTATCAGATCTTGTCCCAACCTTCTCAGCTCTGAGGAAAACATTCCAACTTCTCCAATCCATTACTGAAGTTTCTCATTCCTGGAACCATTCTTGTGAATCCTTCCTGCACCAACTGTAATGCCTTCACATTCTTCATGAAGTGTGGTGCCCAGAATTAAATGCAACACTTCAGATGAGGCAAAACCATTGTTTTTTAACAGGCTTAACATAACTCCCTTGCTTTTATACTCTATGCCCCTATAAAGCCTGGGATGTTGCATGTTTTATTAACCACTCTCTCATCCTTCCCACCACCTTCAATGATTTTTGCACATGTGCACCCAGGTCCCTCTGCTCCTGCACTCCCTTTAGAATTGTTCCCTTTATTTAATATTGTCTCTCCACATTCTTCCTACCAGAATGAATCACTTTGCACTCCTCTGCGTTAAACTTCATTTGCCACTTGTCTGCTCAATTCCGCCAATCCCTTCATGTCCTCTTGAAGTTCTACACTAGCCTCACAGACCACAACACTTCCAAGGTTCATACTGCCCGCAAATTTTGAAATGGTGCCCTGTACAGCAAGTCTAGGTCATTAATAGTGGCTCAGAGCTTCTGCGGAGCGGCAATCACAGTCAGACTGCTGGTCCGCTCCTTTTCGCTTACCTGAGCTGGGAGCTGCACCTCCCTTGCCCAGCCTTCCCACTCAGGCCTCCCAAGAAAAGTGCAGTGCAACGGGTTCCCGGGGCCTTCAGTGGAGGACAGCAGTGTCGGAGGATAGGAAGCCACGCCTTCTTTTTACAGTACCAGCTGCTGTACAGAGGGTAAATGTAAAGCTCCAGCCAGGGGTAAGGTAAGTGTGTGAGGTAAGTGGGTGGGGTGGGGGGTGGGGATGGGGTAGGGCTGTGTGGTCAGTCGGGGGTTCGGGAGTTCGCTGGGGGATGGGTTGGATGGGGCAGGAGGCTAGTTGGGGGTTGGGAGGGTGTCGGGAAGGTAGTCATGGGGTGTTCGCGGAGTGGGAGGTAGTTGGGGAGGTTGTGAGGGTAGGCAGGAGAGTGGTGGGTAGTCAGAGGGTCTGGAGGGTAGTCAGCGGTTGGGAGGGGGTAGTCAGGGGGTCCAGTGGGGTGTCAGGGGCTGTCAGTATTATAGTTACCCAGGAGTTAGAAGTGGTTTTAACTTTTCCTGGGTAACTAGTCTGCTAAGCGAGTCAGAACCATCTGAAGTCGCCGATTTAAATCGGAGTATCACAGTATCACAGTATCTTTACAGTGCAGAAGGAGGCCATTCAGCCCATCGAGTCTGCACTGGCTCTCTGAAAGAACATTCCACCTAACCCCACTCCCCTGATTTATCCCCATGATCTTGCACATTCTCTCTTTCCAGGTAGCGACCCAATTCCCTTTTGAACACCTCGATCGAACCTGCCTCCACCACCCTCTCAGGAAGTTTGTTCCAGACTCTGACCACCCTCTGGGTGAAAACTTTTTTCACATTTACTCCTTCTGCCAATTATTTTGCCCCTGTGCCCTCTAGTTCTTGATGTTCTCCTGAGTGGGAACAGTGGGCGGAATCATCCCAGGTTTGCCTTAAGTGCAGTAGCGGGCGGGTAAAACGACGTTGTACTCGCTGGCCGCAATGGCGGATTTTCACGTCATATCATCCCAAACCCATCACGTTAGCTATGCATTCCTGGGAAACGCGCCGTTTCCATGGCGGACGGGCTCTCATTCGCCCGCCACACGTTGGGCGCCATTTTTAAAGTCCAGTCGCGTGCACACATCTCAGTGCTTCCAGCCCACGACTACTGCAGAGAAGGTGTCCACGAAAGGCAAAAAGACTGCAGCCACTAGCTTCAGTGATGTGTCACTGGAACGCCTTTTGGATGCCGTGGAGGCCCACCACAATGTCCTCTACCCACCTCTGGCCACAGGATAGGCAACGGCGTGACCAACCAGGCTTGGGAGGCGATGGCAGTGGTGGTCAGTGCCAATGCTGCACAGAAGAGGTTGGCCATCCAATGCACATAGAGGATGAATGATCTCATCTGTGCTGCCAGGGTAAGGCAACCATCTCATCATCTAAACCCACACACTCAAGCCCATCACACATTCACTGGCATCTCACTCACTGCCAGCTCAAGGGACATCACCACTCACTCTCTCACACACACCCTCACATCTCCATCTGACCTCATCTCCTCTGGAGACTGCCTCCTCAGCCCTCACCACCTTGAGGCCGCTTGTGCAGATGAACATATGACCCCCACACACACCCTGGGATACCCCCTTCCCCAGTACAAACCTCACCCTGCAGCCTCTTCCCTTGCCTGAGGCCACTTCTCCTCCTTCCCCAAGCAAGACTTAGTCCTGCAGCCATTGAAAAGCCAACCCCACCTTAGGGCTGGTCTGGTAGGTAGAGACCTGCCTGTGAACCCCCCTGAAAGTGACGTGGTGCCGTCTGTGAATCCTGGCGCTGATGACTGCGAGTGCTGCCCGAAGCAAGGTGGGCAAACAAACCTCGAAGTCCCGAGTGAAGTGCAGCTCACCAGGTGCACGTGGCTTATGCACAGTTGTGAAACGTGTTGGCGTGTTTTTCCATGAGCAGATGATCCAGCGGGGGAGACAGTTCCAGCGGGCTGGCCTTATAATGATATGCAGAGGTGTTACAATGAGATTTCTGACATCTGATGCCAGAAAATGCGTTCTGCCATCGACAGGCTGAGCAGACGATCGCAAACTGGTTTCAAGCCATCGTGAAACCAATCGCGCCGTATTGTCCGCTCACGCCACCAACACGCCCAACGCCAGCGGGCACTGAAAATCCCGGCCGGAGTATCAGATGGTTCCCAGCGCAGGGTAATTGCCCATCAGAAGCCTGAACTTCCCAGACAATTGCAATCCTTGCGTGGAAACTTCCGGGGCATTCCCCACTGCACCTTCCTGGATCTCCTCAATGTAGGATCCCCTCTGGAGATCGGAAGTCCTGGGCCAATATATATCAGGAAGGGCATGTGTGCTAATGCCAACCCATCGGGAGCTGCGTTATAAACTTTCCTCCAATTCAAAAAACAGGCATGCTCCCTACGCTCCCTGCCTCCATGCGTAAATCCCCTTTTTGGTCCCTATTCGACAAATAAGGTTGGTCAAGCAAGACCTTCCTTTTTGAAATTCATGCCAACTATTCATTATTATATTTTTCATTTCTAGATGTTCTTCTATTTTCTCCTTTAATAAGGATTCCATTATTTTTCCTGCTGCTGATGATGAGCTGACTGGTCCATCATTCCCTGGATCTGCTCTGTCCCCCTTCATATATATAGGAATTACATTAGCTATCCACCAGTCCACTGACACTGCACCCTTTTATAACAAATTAGTAAATATGAGCAGTAATGCCTCTGCTGTCTTTCCCTGGTGTCACAGTGGCTAAGACCTCACTATATATTTTTATAACATATATTTTATAAAATTTTAAAAGCTGGACAAAGACTTTAAAATAACTGAAGTCATGGCTGGCCCTGACCCAAACAAAAGGAACTTTCTGACATTCAGAGAAGCTGAGAACTCGTTATCTCTGAAGAGATGCTAATGGCCCGGTGAGCTGCAGAAGTCCAACTTCCAAAGGAATTATACAAAGGCCATTTACATTTCTTAAGCAGGCCTTGCCAACAGAGATGACCTGGCTGCTAGGACAAAGGACCCTGAAACCGTCTTTTGAAATTCTTAATGGTTGAAACATTAACAATCTCAAGAATCCAAGCTAAGAAATGTACATCCTCTGTAAAAGCCAAAGTGGAGAGTTGAGAGTCACATGATCTGGCAATCCCACTCCTCTGTGCCCCCCACCCCCTAAGCTGATGGAACTTGTGATATTGCTTTGTGGAGCTTCAAAGCAGAGTCTGCCATCTTCCATCAACAAAGCTGCAGGTCAGAAAAAGGACTCCATCCAGGTTTGAATGCCGAGCCCCATCTATTCTATTTCTACCGGAACTTCTGAACTTCTGTACTATTGCCTACAAGACTAATTCGCCTCTGTATGCCTATCTGATCGTGGAAGTCATCCCTACTGAAAAAGTGGATTATCCAGCACCAGTTTTCAACCTGCTGACCTTTGTGAAGGAATACACCATTGTACTTTTGATTCTGGACTCTGGACTCATGTGAAACAATAATTCTCATTTTCACTGTGGTCTATGCCCTGTACCTCATTCTTTTCTCTATCTCCCTTTTACTGTATGAATGCAAAAACAGAGGGATATTGTGGACCATCTTCCTGCATTTTGAGTGTGTGTAATATAAACTAACCCTCTAATTTTGCCCTATATCGAGTTTGCTGAGGATTATCAATACCAAGCGGGTTTGGGAAATACCACCGTTTATAAAGGGGGGAAATCCAAATCCAAATACCTTTCTGTTTATGGGTGGGTGGTGAAAGGAGAAATCAAGACTATTTAAATGAAACCTCCTTCTCTCTGTAACAATAGATTATTTTAAAATGCAATCCATCCAGACCAGGGCTTTTTTTCTTGTTTTTATTCTTTCATAGGATGTGGGCATCACTGGCTAGGCCAGCATTTATTGCCCATCTCTAATTGTCCTTGAGAAGGTGGTGGTGAGCTGCCTTCTTGAACCGCTGCAGTCCATGTGGTGTAGGTACACCCACAGTGCTGTTAGGAAGGGAGTTCCAGGATTTTGACCCAGCGACAGTGAAGGAACAGCGATATATTTTCAAGTCAGGATGGTGAGTGACTTGGAGGGGAACTTCCAGTTGGTGGCGTTCCCATCTATCTGTTGCCCTTGTCCTTCTAGGTGGTATGGTGCGTAGGTTTGGAAGGTGCTGTCTAAGGAGCCTTGCTGAGTTGCTGCAGCACACCTTGTAGATGGTACACACTGCTGCCACTGTGCATCAGTGGTGGAGGGTGTGAATGTTTAAGGTGATGGCGGTGGTGTCAATTGTCAAGCTTCTTGAGTGTTGTGGGAGCTGCATTCATCCAGGCCAGTGGGGAGTATTCCATCCCAGTCCTCTGTCTTGTAGATGGTGGACAGGCTTTGGGGAGTCAGGAAGTGGCTTACTCTCCACAAAATTACCAACCTCTGGGAATTGGTTTTATACACAAATTCCTCGCTTTTATACTCTATGTCCCTATAAAGCCCAGGCTGCTACGTGTTTTATTTACCATCCTCTGGGAGGTGGTAGCGGTAGCATCACTGGCCCAATAAGCAGGGTTCAAATCCCACTGTGCCAGTTGGTGGAATTTAAATTCAATTAATAAATCTGGAATTGGAAGCTAGTCTCAGTAACGGTGACCATGAAACTATCATCGATTGTTTTAAAAACACATCTGGTTCACTGATGTCCATTTGGGGAGGAAATCTGCCGTCCTTACCTGGTCTGTTCTACATGTGACTCCAGACCCACAGCGATGTGGTTGACTCTTAACTGGCCCCTGAAATGGCTGAGCAAGGCACTCAGTTCTAGGGGAACTAGGGACGGGCAACAAATGCTGGCCTTGCCATTGATACCCACATCCTGTGAAAGAAAGCTAAAAAAAACCCGTCCTCCCACCTTCGATGACTTATGCACATATACCCCCAGGTCCCTCTGCTCCTGCACCCCCTTTAGGAGTTGTACCCTTTATTTTATACTGTATCGCTGCGTTCTTCCGACCACAATGATGGTTTTTGTCCTCTTTGACTTTGTTTAGCTTATTCAATACATCCCTTTCTTTAAAGTTAAGCTAAACTCACAGTTTTTTTTCCATCCCTTAGGCCTTGCACAAGAAATGACCGCCGATTCCCCCCAGATTTTCTAAAGTCATGTGTTTTCAAAACCTGTTCCTTTCTCTGCTATTTGTTTTACTAACATCCCCTTTGATGTATCCATGTTATACGCCTCAACCGCTCCGTGTAGTAGTGAGTTCCACATTCTCACCGCTCTGAGGTAGTGTTCAGAATGAACGGATTAGCTTGTAAAGGTGATGGTGATTCGCCCCATCTTCGATGTGAATATTTGTTTCCCTCCTATTCAGCCACTCAGTTATGACTCACAATCATCGCGCCGTTCAAGGCAGGTGCTTTAGAAAACCCTATTAAATTGTAGTTTGCAAATACAGTTAGAGGCGAATAAAAGCGGAACATGTGTGAGGGATTATTATAAATTAAAGAAATTTACAGTGACTGTTGGTGTTTATTAATCGTCATAAAACTTAATTGGGTTTGTTTTTAACTATTCCAACTGAATTCAATCATTGCTCCACCCTTCGGTTGAAATAGAAAATTGTGATTAAGGTCTAAGGGAAAGGTCAAAATAATAAAACATCTTGTTTATTTGGATAAGGCTTTGCAGCTAAACCTTGATCTTTTACCGGTCTGAACAAGCTCATAAAAGGATTTAAACGGATAAGTAAGTGGAGTACATCAGCACAATACACCTGAACATTAAGTTGAAGGTAAGAGCTCCATTGTTTGTTTTCTCAATGTGGCAGGAGACTGCACTGCACTGGCAGACTGTGGTCGCACAGTGGAAAGACCAGTCCGCCAAAATTAAACCGTCTCATAAGAACATCATGAGACACAGGAACAGGAGGAGGCTGCTTGGCCCTTTGAGCCTGTTCCTCCATCCAATAAGATCAAGGCTGATTTCGACCTCAATCTCACCTTCCCAGCCACTCCTCATATCCCTGGGCGCACTTGGACCTCACAAATCCCTGTCTTGAACACGCTCAATGACCGAGCATCCACAGCCCTCTGGGTGAGAGAATTCCAAAGGTTCACCACCCTCTGAGTGAAAAACACTTTCCTCATCTCAGTCTTAAACGGCTTACCCCTTATCCTGAGACTGACCCCGTGTCCTAGACAGGGAAACAACCTCTCAGCATTTACCCTGTCAAGTCCTCTAACAAGTTCTTCCATTCACTTTCATTCTTCTAAACTCCAGAGAAGATAAAAACAAAAAACTACTGCAGATGCTGGAAATCCAAAACAAAAACAGAATTACCTGGAAAAACTCAGCAGGTCTGGCAGCATCAGCGGAGAAGAAAAGAGTTGACGTTTCGAGTCCTCATGACCCTTCAACATTTCTGTTGAAGGGTCATGAGGACTCGAAACGTCAACTCTTTTCTTCTCCGCCGATGCTGCCAGACCTGCTGAGTTTTTCCAGGTAATTCTGTTTTTGTCCAGAGAAGATAAGTTCATTATACTCAGTGTCTCCTCATAGTACAGACCTTTCTTCCCACAGTCCATGCATTCCAGATCAGAGTGAAGCAGGAAATTGGAAGCAATAAATGCAAAGGAGTAATTGGGAAAGAATGTCACACATTTTTAGCTGTGAGCTACTTTTGTGTATTTTGATTCCAGTTCCCTGGTAGAAAGAATGAAGTGAGGCATCACTTAATTCTAAAGTGGGTGATAGGACAGAGAAACCTGGGAGTTTCCATCTATAAATCTCTGAAGATGAAAGGACAAGTGGGGAAAGCTGTTAAGAAGGCATATGGGATTCCTTTGATTATTAACAGAGGAATAGAAGCAATGAAGTTGTGCTTTATAAACACTGGTTAGGCCTCTGTTGGAATCTTCTTCTTGGGCAGTCCCTCGGGATTGAGGGTGACTTGCTTCCCCTCTGGTTCGATGCGTTCTGAGATGACTGATAAGCCCAAAGCGCCATCTGCAGACTCTGCCACATGTTGGGCAGGTGGCGCTTGAGGGTTGAGTAGATGGAGATTTGTACGCTCCCTCTGATGCCTCAACTTCACCCCGGCACGCCCCCAACAGAGTCTCTCCATGTGCTCTCAATGCCTTCCCAAATGAACATTCTCCATTTTGGTCAGTCACAAGCCAGGGTCTCTCATGAGTCGGTGGGGATGTTTGACCACTTCAGGGATGCTTTGAGGACATCCCTCAAGTGTTTCCATTGTCCTCCTGGGAGTCTCCTGCCACAACAGAGTTCCCAGTGGAGCAGTTGCTCCGTTAGTCTGGTGTCAGGCACACAGGCAACATATCCTGCCCTGGGGAGCTGGTTTTGAGTGATTGGCATATCGATGCTGGGCATGTTGGAGATATGCTGGAGTATTGTGTTAAATTCTGTGCCCCCCTCATTTAGGAAGGACATTGACCTTTGAGCGGATGCAGAGGGGACTTACTGGAATTGGTACTGGGGATGAGGGACTTCGGTCATGGGGAGAGATCAGAGAAGCTGAAATTGTTCTTGTTAGAACAGAGATGATAACAGGGAGATTTAAAAGAGGTTTTCGAAATTATGAAGGGTTTTGATGAATTAAATAAGGAAAAACTGTTCCCATTGGCAGGAGGGTCACCAACCAGAGGACATAAATTTATGATAATTGGCAAACGAACAAGAAGGGAGGCAGAGGACTGCGAATGCTGGAAATCGGAAATAAAAACAGAAAATGCTGGAAATACTCAGAGCTCAGGCAGCTTCAGTGGAGATAGGAACAGAGTTAATGTCTCAGGTTGAAGACCTTTCATCAGAGCTGGGAAAAGTTAGAGGTTAGGTTTTGAAATAGGTTTTTCCCCATTTTGATGAAAGGTCATGGACCTGAAACGTTGACCCTTTCTCGAGAGATATGGGGATTTACTTTTACCCAGCAGGTTTTTAGGAAGTAGAATGCACTTCCTGAGAGGGCGGGTGGAAGCAGATTCAATAGTAACTTTCAAAAGTGAATTGAACAAAAATTTGAAGGATGTATTTCCAGAGCTTTGGGGAAAGGAGGGTGGGGAGTGGGTTTCATTGGATGGCTCCACCAGAGGGCTGGCATAGGTATGGCCGATGGGCCAAATGACCTCCTTGTGAGCTGCATCATTCTGTGTTCCTGAAGGTTTTATAAGATTGTGACCCCCCCACCTAGAGCCTTATCCACCGCTGAAGCCCAGCCGGAAATTCAGTTCACGTTGCCTTCCTGTTATCTGACTCTTCATGAGGTAGACTGGGTAATGAGGTGTCACATCAGCCTATATCAGCACGGAATGAGTGAGTGTCAGAGCAAAACCCAGGAATCCAGAGGATGAAATCCATTCATTGTTCAGACAGGATGGGATTGAAGCTTGGAGCAACATCATTTATTCAGAACATTAATGTTAGAAATCTTTGGTAATGTTAATGCCTTACTATGTAGTAGAGTCATTAAAGCATTACTGATTTGACTGTGGAGTCCAGGGTCAGTGTTCTATATAGTTCAATAAAAGGCTAATTTATCTATAACTTGATGGCTATCTGTGATTGTAATGTAACATAAGAATTTATGAGTATCTCTTCTGGGTTGTACATCAAATAAAATCTGCTCCAAAACCATCTCAATCTAACAAAGATGAGCAAGTTTATTACCTTCAACCATAATTGAACCTTGTGATGGAAAGATAGAAGAGAAATCGCTATGATTGAGGCGATCTTTAATTTTAAAATAACATAGGCTAAGAATATGACAGGAAGAGAGCTGGCTAAACTAAGTTTGATTAAAGGATACTGATCATGGCTCTGGTAGAGTCTCCTTCCTGGGACACAAGTGGAAGAAAGCAGTGACAATCTTCAAAAGACAGATCCCTTGCCTCCGAGTGCCGTGACCTCCCTCGAGCATAGTTGGTCAACTTTCCGGGTTCATTCCTGGTGCAACTTCCAGGTCCTCAGATGGGCTGAATGGCCTCTTTCTACGATTTGAACAACAACATCTTGCATTTATACAGAGCCTTAATGTAGCAAAACATCCCAAGGTGCTTCATTAGCAAGGTATCAATCAAAACCACCTCAGGAGATGTCAGGCTAGGTGACCAAAGGCTTGGTCAAAGATCTAGGTTTAAGGAGCAAGAGGGATGTAGAGAAGCGGAGAGATTTGGGGAGGGAATTGCAGAAATTAGGCTGCAGCTGAAGGCACGGAGCAGCGATTAAAATCAGACACATTTACAACTCAAGTCCCTTATCCCTGGTGCCAGTCCAGTAAATCTCCTCTGCGACCTCTCCAAAACTTTAACATTCTTCCCAGTGTTAATGACTAGAATTGGACACAATTTCCCAGCTGGGTCCTAACTGGTGATCTTGTAAAGGTTTAGTATGACAATTGCTCTGTCATCGTAGAGAGCATTGTAAAGTTCTGTGTCAATCTGCGCGTGTATTGTGGAATGTCAGCCTGCCAAGAGGCTCTGTAAATGTTACCTGTAATCTAACGTTCATGTGGCTACAATAACTGGACTTTGTTGGTTCTAAGCTTCCGAAAGAATGGTTTGAATTGACGAATGTGCTAACTCATTTCTTGATCGTGTTAAGCAACTCAGTACAAACAAATTCACACCTTTGAGTACTTTTCTCACATGGGGATTAACCATGCTCCCAAATAAAGCGACTGGAAACTCCAATTTCAGATCAGGGCCTGGAGAACCCCGATTCTTCAGGAGGCACAGCAAGGGAGAAAGAAGAAAGGCTTTCATTTATATAGTGACTGTCACAACCTCAGGACATCCCAAAGCGCTTTACAGCCGATGAAGTACATTTCGAATTGTGGTCACTTGTCATGTAGGGAACAGACCAGCCAATTTGTGCACAGCAAGATCCCACAAAACGAAAGGCACCGTATGAATTCAAGTTATCCTTTCTTCCTTTAACACTGAATTAGAATACCTTTCGTTATGTAACTTAGCAAAATGGTCCAAGGTATGTGGCAGGGCATTAAATTTGTTTAAAACATGACACAGAGCCACATACAGGGAAGGTGCAAGGCTGTGGGTGAATTTGGGAACGGGGAGGAGAACTTTAAACCAAAGTTGCTGGACAGGGAGTCGGAGTAGGTCAATGAGTCGGTGTTGGGTGAGCGAGGCTTGGTGCAAATTAGGACAAATTAGGCAGCAGGATTTCAAATGAACTCAAATTTATGGAGTGAAAGCAAAACAGCGCGGATGCTGGAAATACGAAATACAAACAGAAAGTGCTGCAAAAGCTCAGCAGAAGAAGAGTCATATTAGGCTCGAAATGTTACCTCTTGTCTCTCTCTCCTCACTTGCTGACAGACCTGCTGAGTTTGTCCCATCATTTTCTGTTTTTATTTCAAGTTTATGGAGGGTGGCAAGTTGGAGCACAACCAGGAGAGAACAGGAAGTTACTGGGTCTGGAGGCAACCGAAGCATGGACGAGGGCTTCAGCAGTGGATGAGCTGCCTTTCTGTGCGGGGAGCCTGGATGTGCTGCGGGCAATGCTGCACTTGTTGGCAGGAGGGTTAGGGAAACGCTCCTGACGGTGGCTTGCTCTGTGTGACAGCGCCATCTACTCTCTAATTCAGGTAGTGCAATATCAATGTCCCTTTGATATTTCCCAGCTAAGGGATCGTTTAACATGGTACGCGAAAGAAAAATCTGGCATTTGCATCGCGCCTTTCATGATCTTAGGATGTCCAAAAGTGCTTTTCAGCTAATGAAGCACTTTTTGAAGAGCAGTCATTGTTGAAACACAGCAGCCAGTGCGTGCAAGCAAGTTCCCACAAACAGCAGTGACGGCAATTCCGGCTGAAGGATAAATATTGGCCAAGATACCAGAAGAATAGAGTCATGAATCTTACAGCATAGAGCAAATAGGGAGAAACTGTTTCCTGTGGCAGGGAGGGTTGGTAATCAGAGGGGCACGGAATTTAAGGCAAAAGAGCAGGGTGGGGGGTTGGGGTGGGACTAATCGGTTAGCTCTTTCAAAGACATGATGGGCCGAATGGCCTCCTTCTGTGTTGTGTCATCCTACGATTCCAAGTAGAGATCGTCAGCGACTTTCAGACTGAAGGCGGGCTCTGGAAAATAGTCTCCACTTCACCTGGAGGTCCTGTTTTGAGGGCTCCTTGGAGGTTCACTGAAAAACTGGCCAGGGAATCACACATAAGGATCTCGTGTTCCCCTGCAGAGAATTGGGCCAGAAAACTCGGGTGCAATGGCCAGCACCTCTGCTTGTACCAGGAACACTCAGCCGAGCTAATCGATTCAGGCCCCAGTCTGATGGTGTGAATGAAGAGCTGTGCAATGAGACTGTAACAATTAAACTGTTCATCTATCCTTAAGTACAGCCCTGTTGTGTTTACTCTTCCCCCTTCTCTCCCCCAAAGCGGCTGTGCTTTCAGCTGTTTAGACACACGGCTCTGAAATTCTCTCAAAAGCCTCCGACTTCAGAGGCTTTGACTGGTGGATCCAATTTACACCAAACTTTTTGACTGAGTCAGAGGTTAAATTAATGGGAAGTGGTTGGAGTAAAGTCATTGGAATGGACTAAAACAGTCTCCATCTCCACATGGTGGCCATACCAAAGCGTGGAATCCACATTGGCTGTGAAGCCCTTTGGGAGGTCCTGAGGTCACGGAAGGGGTTATAGAAACTGAGATAGAAGCAGGGGTGTCCGCAAAGCACCCCTGAAAAAGGTCAACTCATGGGAGTCCTTGACCTGTGACCAACCAAACTGGAGAAGATTCATTCGGAAGGGCATAGAGCACATTGAGAGGCTTCATCGGAATGTGCGGAGGTAAAGTTGAGAGAGGGTACAAACCTCCACACAAACTCATTTGCCTGATCCTCCAAGCGCCCCCTGCCCTGCATGTGGCAGCGAGAGCCTGCGGGTGGCATGTTGGACACATCAGCCAACTCAGAGCCCATCGAACCGGAGTGTAAGCGAGTCATCCTCAACCACCGAGGGACTGCCCAAGAGGAGAGGCCGGGTCAGAAACCCTTTTCTTTAACTTGCTGCCCCAGCCACTGGTTTTTTCTTTAGTTCCTGTCAGCCTAAAGAATGGAAAATCACCATGAGATGGCATAAAACAAAGACCTGTAAATTTAACACATTCAGGGGAATCTCTCCAACTGCAACCAGACCACGGGCAGAATTTCACATCCCATGGGGCGGGCGGGCGGGCGGCTGACCCGGTTGGGTATAAAATCACGGGCGATGATGTCGGGCGAGCGTCCTGACGTCATCGCGCACTCGTGCGATATTTCAGTCGGTGGGCCTGCCCGAGAGTCAGAAGCACGCCCGCCGACAATTAAGAGGCCTTGTTAAGGCCTTTAGTTTATTAATTAAGAGATATTTTTCACTGCCCGTCCAATGTTACAGTTGCCAGGCGGGCGGATATGGGGCCTATGCATTTTCGGGCAAACCTCGTCCATGGGCGGGATGAGGTTTCTGATATTAAATTTTTTAAGTGTTTTGACATAATTTTTATGATGTAAATGTTGGTGTGAGTGAGTCCTCTGTTAATGGGACATTATTTTCAGGATTTCCAAATCTTTATTTTTGGATTTTGAAATTCCTCAGCTCCCTGAGGCAGCTTTCGCTCAGCGCTCCCGCTCTCACGCCCAAACTTCAGCGCTCGTGCTCCTCCTGGCCCCCCAGCCCCAGCAGCGCTGAGCCAATCAGTGAGTGTTTCACACCGGCTGCCCGTTCATTGGCCAGCCAGCGTGAAATTGTGTTCGGGCGTGGGGGGCCAATCGCGGGCGGCGGACTGATCCCCGCCCACCATCCCCGCCCGACCCCCCGAAAATCCTGCCCTACGTTTTTGTAAAAGTTGTTCTCAGGATGTGAGTTATGGCCGGCAAGGATGGCGTCTATGACTCGTTCCCAACTGACCTGAGAGGAGGTGATGGGTCTTCTTCTTGAACCACGTACCTACTGAGAGGGATGGATAGGGTAGATAGAGGGAAGCACTTACCCCAATGGGGGGAGTCTAGGACAATGGGGCGTGACCTTAAAATCAGAGGCAGGCCCTTCAGGAGAGAAGTTCAGAAACACTTCATCACACAAAGGATGGTAGGAGTGCTGAACTCTCTCCCACAAACAGCAGTGGTTCAGCGTCAATTAGCAATTTTAAACCTGAGGTGGATAGACTTTTTGCCAGACCAGGGTATAAAAGGATATGAAGTCAAGGCTGATGGATGGAGCTACGGTATAGATCAGCCAGGGCCCTCATCGTAGGGCAGGACACACTCGAAGGGCTGGGTGACCTCCTCCTGTGTTTGAGGCCATGATCCTTCCACATTGGCACGAGCAAGAAATATTTCAGGATATTGACCCAGAGACCCAGGCGGGTTATATGTCCACGTCACGATGGGGTGTGACATGGAGCTGCACTAAGCAGTGAGATAATGGTCAATGGCCCAGAGAAAAACCTGCATTTCTGTAGCACCATTCACAACTTCAGGACATCCCAAAGGGCTTTACGGTCAATGAAGTACTTTTTGAAGTGTAGCCACTGTTGTAAGGAACAGAGAAGTCAATTTGTGTACAGTAAGATCCCACAAACAGCAATGTGATAGTGACTGCATAATCTAGTTTTTCTTTTGTTTGTTATCTTGGCCTCAGGACACTGCAAAGAACGTCCCTGCTCCTGCTCTACTTTGAAACATTGCCCTGGGAAGCTTCACCTCCAACTAAGTGGGCAGATGGGGCCTGAAAATGAATGTTGCATCTGAAAGATGGCACTTTCAACAGTGCCGCACTCCCTCAGTACTGCCCTGTGTCTTTCAGCCTAGAGATCGTGGTCAGGTCTCTGGTGTGAGACCGAAACTCACAACTTCCAATTCCAAGGCAAGAATGTTACCCCTGAGCCTGTTTTCCACCATTGGCTGGATTTAACTTGCAGTTCTACATATGACAGGCCTATAAAGCAACGCTTCTCAAACTCCCTTCATTGAAGACCCACTGTCAATTGGAATAGTAATCACCGATGTACCCCATCTAAATTATAACACTGTATAATAGCCAATGAGCAGAATCATCTCAGATTTGCACTAATTGGGGTAGCGGGCGGGAAAAAGGATGTTTTACCCGCTGGCCGCGATGGCAGCTTTTTTGCGCAGTATCGATCCATTCCGGCCTCATTAATTATGCAGCCACAGGAAACACACCATCTCGCTGGCCGGTGGCCTCTGATTTGCCCTCTACACCGTTACCTCACCGCTTCCTCACGCAGGCCACCATATTTAAACTGCAGCCGCGCGCACACTTCTCAATGTTTGCAGCCTGGGAGGCCAGCGGTGAAGACATGGCCCCAAAAGCCAAGAAGAGTGCAGTCCCCTGATTCAGTGACACATTCCTGGGACGCCTTCTGGACAACGTGGAGGCCCGTCGCGATGTCCTCTACCCACGCTCTGGCTGCAGGAGGTCCAGCAATCTCACCACTCTGGCTTGGGAGGCGGTGGCCGTGGTGATTAGTGCCAACGCTGCACAGAAGAGGTTGGCCATCCAGTGCAGAAAGAGGATGAATGATCTCATCCATGCAGCCAGGGTAAGGCAACCATCTCATCACTGTAAACTCTCACACTCAAGCCCATCACACACTCACTGGCATCTCACTCACTGCCAGCTCAAGGGACATCACCACTCACTCTCTCACACACACCCTCACATCTCCATCTGCTCTGGAGACTGCCTCCTCAGCCCTCACTCTCTTGAGGCAGCTTACACAGATCAACTTGTGCCCCCACCCCACACACCCTGGGATACCCTCCTTCCCTAGTACAGCCCTCGCCCTGCAGCCTCTTCCCTTGCCTGAGGCCATTTCTCCCCCCTCCCCGAGCAAACCCCAGCCCTGCAGCCGTACAAAGCCACCCCCACCTGGTAGGTAGAGACCTGCCTGTGAGTGCCCCTGCTCAGTGACGTGGTGCTGTCTGTGAAGCCTGGCGCTGATGACCGTGAGTGCTGCCCGAGGCAAGGTCGGGAAACCAACCTCAAAGTCCCGAGTGACGTGCAGCTCACCAGGTGCAAATCGCTTATGTGCTGTTGTGAAACACATCAGTGTCCAGATGATCCAGCGAGGGGGGATAATCCAGTGTGGGGGGGATAATCCAGTGTGGGGGGATAATCCAGTGTGGGGGGGATGATCCAGTGTGGGGGGGATAATCCAGTGTGGGGGGATAATCCAGTGTGGGGGGGATAATCCAGTGTGGGGGGATAATCCAGTGTGGGGGGGATGATCCAGTGTGGGGGGGATAATCCAGTGTGGGGGGATAATCCAGTGTGGGGGGGATGATCCAGTGTGGGGGGATAATCCAGTGTGGGGGGATGATCCAGTGTGGGGGGATAATCCAGTGTGGGGGGGATGATCCAGTGTGGGGGGATAATCCAGTGTGGGGGGATGATCCAGTGTGGGGGGATAATCCAGTGTGGGGGGGATGATCCAGTGTGGGGGGGATGATCCAGTGTGGGGGGGATAATCCAGTGTGGGGGGGATAATCCAGTGTGGGGGGATAATCCAGTGTGGGGGGGATGATCCAGTGTTGGGGGATAATCCAGTGTGGGGGGGATGATCCAGTGTTGGGGGATAATCCAGTGTGGGGGGATGATCCAGTGTGGGGGGGATGATCCAGTGTGGGGGGATAATCCAGTGTGGGGGGATAATCCAGTGTGGGGGGGATGATCCAGTGCAGGGGGTGATCCAGCGCGGGGCGGGGGGGAGAATGATCCAATGCAGGGTGGGGGGGGATGATCCAGTGGGGGGGATGATCCAGCGCGCGGGGGGGTGGGGGGGATGATCCAGTGGGGGGGATGATCCAGCGCGCGGGGGGGTGGGGGGGATGATCCAGTGGGGGGAATGATCCAGCGCGCGGGGGGGTGGGGGGGATGATCCAGTGGGGGGGATGATCCAGCGCGCGGGGGGGTGGGGGGGATGATCCAATGGGCGGGATGATCCAGCGCGCGGGGGGGTGGGGGGGATGATCCAATGGCCGTGATGATCCAGTGTGGGTGGGGATGATCCAGCGTGGGGGGTGGGGGGGGCGGTGATCCGGTGATCAGGGCTTATAACGAGACACTAAAGTGTTGAAATGAGGTTCCCGAGGTGCAGCAGTGGGAAACTCGGCCCCGACATTGACGGGACTGAGCGGACGATTGCAAACTGGTTTCACGATGGCGTGAAACGGGTTCTTGGCCTCTCTCACTATTGTCCACTCGCGCACCAGGACATCCGATACCAATGGGGGCCAGAAAATCCCGGCCATAATGTGGACGTACTGAAGGTAAAGAGCGTTTTAATGTTGCTTTAGAGAAACACGTATTTACTTACAGATCTCAGTGAGCTGACTGTGCCTGGCTGCATCTCACTGCAGTCTGCCCGATCCTTAATGCCACATTCACTCTGAGGTGCTGCAGCCAACCCAGTCTGCGCTGTGTATGTTCGTGTATATGTGACGGCCACACTCTGCTCCCACCTCCTGTTCACCTTTAGGGGAAGATAATGGCACAGTAGTAATGACACAGAACTAGTAATCCAGAGGCCCAGGCTAATGCTCTGGGAACATGGGTTCAAATGGCAGCTGGTGGAATTTAAATTCACTTAATAAAATCTGGAGTTGAAAGCTTAGTCTCAGTAATGGTGACCATGAAACCATTGTCGATTGTTATAAAAACATCAACCCCTGCTGAACCTACATCATGGACCCATCTGGTTCACTAGGAAAGGAAATCTGCCATCCTTACCTGGTCTGGCCTACATGTGACTCCAGACCCACACGCAGCGTGATTGACTCTTAACTGCGCCCCTGAAATGGCCTAGCAAGCCACTCAGTTCAAAGGCAACAAATGCTGGCCTTGCCAGTGACACCCACATCCCATGAAAGATTAAAAAAATCCATATGATTTTGTGGAATGCCAGGAAATTGTCTCGGGACCCCCCCGGTGAGCGGAGACCCCAGTTTGAGAACCACTGCCAAACAGGGTCAAGACGTTTATATTGGCTTCAATCTCACAAGCCCAGAGAGACGGGAGTAGGGTAGCTACCAGGAGCCCTCCTCTGGAAGGATGGAAACAGGTTTAATTGGCAATTTGACTGGCCAATCCTGAAGGCTTGTAAGGCCAGAGGTTAAGTTGTTTGGCAGCCTGTCTAGTTGGAACTTGTGTTAGAAGGTGCAGGAGGGAAGCATCACTGTAGGCTAACACTGGCGGAATTTTACAGCCCCTCTCATTGGCAGGATTTCCCACTCCCGCCGATGTCAGAGCAGTTTTGAATGGCCTGTCGCATTTTACAGCCCTGCCCCCCGCACATTGAGTAGTTTCAGAGACTACACGTTAGTAAAAACATAAATAGCTTTCATTTCACAACACCTCCCTATAATGTTCTCAGGATATACCTCAGTTCTTCAGAAGTATTTTTGTGACATGTAGCCACTGTAACAGAAAATCCTGACTCGTTAACAGCAACAGGATAATGTGCTTTATTATTTCCTATGTTAAGTGCTTCAGTGATGTGAAGGGGTTAGAAAAGCTGTGTTGTTTATAAAGCAGAGGGGCGTTAAGGGGAGATTCAATAGAGGTGTGAAAAATCATGACGGATTTGATAAGTGTAAATAAGGAGAAACTGTTTCCAGTGGGAGAGGGGTCATTGACCAGAGAGACACAGATTTGATGTAATTCGCAAAAGAACCAGATGAGGAGAATCTTTGTAACACAGCGAGTTATTGTGATCTGGAAGGCGCTGCCCGAATGTACTGTGGAAGCAGATTCAATCGTAACTTTCAAAAGGGAATCGGACAAATAGGTGAAAAGGAAAAGATTTTCAGGGCTGTGGGGAAAGAGCAGAGGGGCTAATAGGATAGCTCTTGCAAAAGAGCTATCACACAGGTTGAATGTACCCCTGTGCAGTGAGATTTGATGCTAAAGCCATCAAATTAAGTCAAACGTCGCAAGGTCCCAGGTTTAATTCCTGATCCTGATCTGTGTACGCTAATTGAAACTATAGTGTTGACGTAACAATTGATTTTGGTGAGCTTGGCTGGGCTGGACAGGACTGGGCTGGGTGAACAACCCCTGGTCACTATTGTGCAGGCCTGACTGAGGCAGGATTTGTGGGGGTAAGCGTTGGGTGGGTGGAAGATTGGGCTTTTAAAAAAGGCTGGTGCTTTTACCCTCTGCCGTATGGGGGGCGCCATGACGACAATGATAAAGTGAATGGCTGGAGACGTCACTGTTGGGCTGGTGCAGGGGGGGCGTTGAGTGAGATTCAAATGCCTCTAGAGCTGCACCTGTACAATTCTGTTCCGTTTCCTCCCACCCTCTCAGATTAAGTGTATTAAAAGCATCCAGGAGGTCGGAGATCTGCAATCTCGGGGGCTGCTGGCTCCCTTTCGCTCTGACTCGGACTGATGTTCCCGAGCTGAGCCACCACGTTTTTTTTGTGGGAGAATGGAGAGCCTGACCCAGGAAATTATAGGAGCCTATAAATGTGACCACACAGTGGCAGCATTTCCAGTGCAAACTGGCCAACTCAGTCTCGTAGGGCAGGCAGAAGGAAGCCTACTATCCAACTGCATATCAATGTCACCGACATATTGGGAAAGGAAAAAGTAGCTTGCATCCTTTACCCATGCCCAAAGCATTTTGCATCTGTGTACAGAGCACCTAATGCCGAGTTAAGGCCTCAGTTCAATATTACTTTGCCCTCAGGCAGCTTACACCCAGATGTTAATTATATAAATGTAAGATTAAGTGTCTAACGGTGGATTATTACTTGAGCACATCTAAAGAGACACTGGTGGTGGGTTGTCGAGTTCGGAGCTATACATTTGTAATGTCTCACTCGTGAATAAATCTAAACCTGAGTAGAGATTGACGCCTGATCTCCGTCACCAACCGGTTGGAAGATGATTAACATGGGTAGCAGAGAACAGCTGCCTAAAGGCAAAGGTTGGAAACTCAGAAAACATTTCTGCGACAGAAGATTACAACCCGAGTAGCTTTTGTGAAGATTGGCTGAAAGTGAGCGTAAATAGTCACGGTGTGATTACCCAGCCATACGCTCAGAGTCTGAAGGTTATGACCAGTGGAAGAAGGAAGTGGCTATGTGGACACCGGTTACATCCCTATCAAAGAGGGAACAAGCTATGGCCTTGTCTTTGTCACTTCTTCAAAAAGTAAAATCAGGAACAAAGTATTTTGTGAGGCGGAAGTCCGTCAGTTGGATACTGTGGAAAGTTTGGCTCTTCTATTAGGTCTCACGGATGAAATTTGCCAGAAAGATGATCTATTGGATGCCTACAGACACGGTCAGACTTTAATAGATTTCAAATGATGGACGGGTATTCCATGGAGGAATATATCACAGGATTTAACAGACTGTGTAAAATGTTGCAAAAAATCAATTTAGAAATTCCTTGTTTAGTGTTTGTATGTAAATTATTGGATTGTGCTGAAGGTGTCACATATGGGCAGGCTTCTGGTCTTCACTGGGGTTCAGTTCTCAGGAAGAGATTGCCTTTCAGAGCAGAGATCACAGAGGATGGAGGAGTCAATGGTTGTGGCATTTCGAGATCATCCAGATGCTGGATGCAGGCACTAGGACAAAGGAAGAGTTACAGACAGACGGAATGAGGGTGAAAACACTTTTAGCAGATCCGGATACCACAGCAGATGACAAGATTGGAGGAACAATAATAGGTGGATGAACCCCAAGAAACCCTGAAGAACAGTTATCAAGTGCTTTAGGTGTGACTTAAAATATCATTATGTGATGATGTTCCCAAGGTGGAACAGCAGGAATCTTGAAGTGACATGTGACACAGAGAATTCTGAGACTGACGATCAGTTTGAAGGAATCGTACTATAGTCACAGGAAGCTTTAGTCCAGCGATGTATATATTAGTCACAGATTAATTTAATTGTGTGGTGTTAGATGATGGTTTTAATCTCAGGATTACTTCCAGTGTCATGTGCTAGTGAGCACAGGAATAGGAGGACTGAGCGATTGTACACCTGGCTGGAGAATTGGTGTAAGAGGGAGGGCATCAGATTTCTGAAGCACTGGGACCGATTCTGGGGCAGGTGGGACCTGTACAAGATGGACGGGCTGCATCTTAGCAGGACCGGGACTAACATCCTCGCAGGGAGGTTTGCTGCTGCTGTTGTTGGGGAGGGATGAAACCAGATTGGCAGGGGGACGGGAACCTGAGAAGGAGCTCGGATGGGAGGGAAGCAAAGCTGGTAACAGGAAGTAGAAAAGCAGTAAGCGGAATTCGGAGGCAGGCAAAGTGAAGGCAAACATCAAATAGGATCAGAATGCAAATGTTAAAAAGACAAAGTTAAGAGCACTCAATGTGAATGCACACAGCATTCGCAACATGGTAGATGAAATGGGTATGATTGAATCGCTGGTTATAGGCTGACTGAGACCGGGAGCTGAATATTCAAGGATATTTGTCATTTAAGGAAGGATAGGCAAAAAGGAGAAGGAGGTGAAGCAGTGCTGTTAACAAGGGATGAAATCAGTACATTTAGTGAGAAAAGATCTTAGATCAGAAGATCAAGGTGTAGAATCAGTTTGGGTGGAGTCAAGAAGCAGCAAGGGGCAGCAAACATTAGTGGGAATTGTTAATAGGCCACCAGATAATGTATAATTCACAAAATTAGAGCTACATGTAACATGGGTAATATAGTAATAATGAGTGACTTCAATTTACATATAGTCTCAGTAAATCTAATTACCACTAACGCGGTGGAAGATGAATTCCTGGAATGTGTGTGAGATGGGTTTCTGGAGCAATACGTTGGAGAACCAACTAGGGACCAGGCTATTTCAGATTTAGTACTGTGTAATGAGAAAGGGCTAATTAATAACCCTGCTGTAAAGGAGCCATTAAGAAATCGTGACCATAATATGATAGAATTTTACATTAAGTTTGAAAGCAATATAATTCAATCTGAAACTAGGATCTTACATCTGAACAAAGGAAACTAGGAAGGTATGAGGGGCAAGTTGGCAATGGTGGGTTGGGAAAACACAGTAAAAGATTTGACAGTAGACAGGCAATGGCTAATATTTAAAGTAGTGTTACATGGTCTACAACAAATATACATTCCTCTAAGGCAGAAACACCAAAGGGAAAGGTAAGTCAACCGTGGCTAACAAAAAAGGTTAAAGATCGCATTCATTCAAAGGAAGTGGCTTATAAATTTGCCAGATAAAGTGGTAAGCCCGAAGATTGGAGCAAGTTAGAATCCAGCGAAGGCAGACCAAGATGCTGATAAAGAAAGGGAAAAGAGAATATAAATGCAAGCTAGCGAAGAACACAAAGGTAAACTGTCAAAGCTTCTTTAGGTATGTGAAAAGGAATAGATTGGCAAGGACAAATGTGGGCCCCTTACAGATGGAGTCAGGAGAATTTATAATGGAGAATAGGGAAATGGCGGAGAAACTAAACTATTACTTTGGGCGGAATTGTTCCGTCGGCGAGCTGGGGGCGGGGTCCGCTCGCCGCTGCGAAAATGACGCGGGATCATCCCACCCCATTTAAATATTCAGGAAGGCGGGAGAACAGCGCGATCAGCTGTCCGCCCACCGACCTGTTAATGGCCCATTGAGGCCATTGACAGGGTACTTAAACCAATTAAAGGCCCTGCCCGTCCAACCTTAAGGCTGGTGGGCAGGCCAGGAGCCCCAGGGGGCTTCTGAAAAATCATGAAACCTCATCCATCGGCAGGATGAGGTTTCATGTCGGTTTTAAAAAACTTCAATAAAGTTTCTGTGCTTCTTATGAACATGTCCCATCTCATGTGACATTGTCACATGAGGGGGGACATGTTAATAATTTTTTTATTTTTCTATTTTTAAACTTTCAAACACTTTCAGCGCTCTCTCTGAGGCAGCGCTTAGTCTCAGGGAGATGTGCGCTCTTTCGCGCGCATGCGCTCAGAGCACACTCTGGCAGTTGGGGAATCCTCCCCCCCCTCCACCACACAGGGAGCGCATAGCGCTTCCCGTTGGGCGTCACACTGGGTGGGGCCTTAATTGGCCCGCCCACTTAAAATGGCGGCATGGCCCGTTTTGGCGGCGGCGATCGGCTGCCTGCCCGCCACCGAGCCGGTGGGGCCCACCCGCCCATCAAGGGCAAAATCCTGCCCATTGTGTCTATTTCACGGAGGAAGATACAGAAAATCTCCCAGTTATACTCGGGAACCAAGGGAATTGTGAAAATGAGAAACTGAAAAAAATTAGTACTAATAAAGAGGTAATACTCAAAAAATTAATTGGACTGACGGTTGATAAATCCTCTGGGCCAGATAAGCTGCATCCCAGGGAATATTGAAGGAGGTGGTTAGAGAGACAGTGGATACATTGGTGGTTATCATTCAAAATCCTATTGATCCTGGAAAGGTTCCTGCAGACTGGAAAGTAGCAAATGTAACCCCAGAATTTAAAAAGGGAGGCAGAGAGAAATCAGAAAACTGCAGAACTGTTAGTTTGATATCAGTTGTAGGGAAAATGTTAGAATTTATTATAAAGGGTGTGATAACTGGACACTTAGAAATTAATGATAGGGTTGAGCAGAGTCAACATGGATTTATGAAAGGGAAATCATGGTAGACAAACCTGTTGTGGCTTCTTTAAGGATGTTACTTGTAGCATCGATAAAGGAGAACCAGTGGATGTGGTGTATTTGGATTTTCAGAAGGTTTTTGATAAGGTCCCAGACAGGAGGCTAGTAAACAAAATTACAGCATGTGGGACTGGGGGAAAATATATAGATATGAATTGAGAATTGGTTAACAGACAGAAAACAGAGAGTAGGATGGCAGGCTGTGACTAGTGGGGTACCACAAGGATCAGTGCTGGGGCCACAGCTGTTCACAATCCATATCAATGATTTGGATGTGGGGACCAAATGTAATATTTCCAAATTTGTTGATGGCACAAAACTAGGTTGGAATGTAATAAAAACATAAAATGCTTGGAAAAACTCAGCAGCACCCGCAGCATCTGTGGAGAGAGAAACAGTTAGTGTTTTGGGTTCATATGACTCTTCTATCCACTCTGAAGAAGAGTCACACAGACTTGAAACATTAACTCTGTCTCTCTCTCCACAGATGCTGCCAGAGCTGCTGGGTTTTTCCAGCATTTTATGTTTTTATTTCAGATTTCCAGCATCTGCAGTATTTTGCTTTCATCTAGGTGGGAATGTAAGTTTTGAGGAGGATGCAAGGAGGCTCCAAGGGGAGTTGGACAGGCTAAGCGAGTGGGAAAGAACATGGCAGGTGGAATATAATGTGAAAAAGTGTAAACTTATACACTTTGGTAGAAAAAACAGAAATGCAGAGTATTTCTTAAATGGTGAGAGGTTGGGAAGTGCAGATGTCCGAAGGGACCTGGGTGTCCTTGTTCATGAGTCACTGAAAGCTAACATGCAGGTGCAGCAGGGAATTAGGAAGACAAATGGTATGTTGGCCTTCATTGCAAAGGGATTTTGAGTACAGGAGTAAAGTTGTTTTGCTGCAATTGCATAGAGCCTTTGTGAGGCCGCACCTGGAGTATTTTGCGCAGTTTTGGTTTCCTTATCTAAGGAAGGATATACTTGCCATATAGGGAGTGCAACAGAGGTTCACTGGACCAATCCCCAGGATTGGCGGGATTGTCTTATGAGGAGAGATTGAGGAATCCAGACCTGTATTCTCTAGAGTTTCGAAGAATGAGAAGTGATCTCAGTGAAACTTACAAAATTCTTACAGGGCATGACGGGGTAGATATAGATAGCATGTTTCCCCTGGTTGGTGGGCCCAGAACCAGGGGCACAGTCTCAGGATAAGGGGTCGGCCATTTAAGTCCGGGATGAGGAAGAATTTCTTCACTCAGAGGGCGGTGAATCTTTGGAATTCTCTACCTCAGAGGACTGCGGAAGCTCAATCACTGAGCATGTTCAAGACAGAATTTGATAGATTTCTGGGTACTAATGACATCAAGAGGTGTGGGGATAGTGGGGAAAATGGTGTTGAGGTAGATGATCAGCCATGATCTAACTGAATGGCAGAGCAGGCTTGACAGGCTGAATGGCCTACTCCACCTCCTATGTTCCTATGCACCTCAACAGTGTGTTGAACAGATTGGCTAAAATGTTATCTAGATTCACTGAGTAGTGAGGAACAATACAAGATCAGGGCGTGTGAAAGTTCTACTTGTTTTAGATTCAGGGATGACAGCACATTGAGGTCACTAAAAAGAGTGGTGATCCCATGCAAAATAGCTGTAGTAAGCCACTTTATTAGGACTGATGTGGTCTCAAGTGAGATACCTTTACTGTTGAGCAGGACTTCCATGAAAAAAGCACAAATGAAACAGAACGTGAAGCATAAATAAAGTCAGTGAATCTGCAGTTTACCCAATCAGGGTATTATTGTACCCCCTTTATAAAATCTGATGTCTCTAATCAGAAAGTTAGAGAGATATTAATGACATCAGGTAATAAGAAACCAAGCGGAAAAAAACCCTTCTTGTCAAAGATTAAAAATCCTGTTAAAGGATGCAGGTGTGGTTGATGAGGAGTAGACAGGCTCATCGAAGAAATTAGTGCAAACTGTGAAATATGTAAAAAGTGACAGAGGACACTGCCCAGTCCTATAGTAAGCCTTCCATTGGCAGGTAACTTCATTGACATTATTGCCATGGATCTAAAGATATGGCAACTGGATTTAGTCTTCTACAGTAATACATGGCAAGGGCAAAAAGGTGATTACAGATGAAATTACAGATGAATAGAGACTGGACTTGGGATACCAGCTAAGTTTCTGACTGATGATGGAGGAGAATTTGCTAATGACAAGTTTAGATACACATGTTAAAACATAAACATTGTGATCATGAACATAGCGTCTGAAAGTCCTTTCAGCAATGGGCTCCGTGAAAGGAATCATGCAGCGATCGATGGAATTCTGCTTAAAATCTTAGCAGATCAACCAAACTGCAAGTTGACAACTGCACTGGCATGAAGCGGTTCATGCAAAGAATTCGCTTCAGATGGTTGGAGGGTACAGTCCCTATCAATTGGTCTACGGGAGGAATCCCAAATTACCTTCTGCACTGGAGATGGTCCTGCTGCCCGAGAGGGAACTCCGATGAGTTTCATTTTTTCTGCACAGTTGAATGTTTTACAGACAGGGAGAGGGGCTTTCATCAAGGCTCAGCTGTCAGGGAAAATTCAGCAAGGCAGCATGTAAAATTGTCCGAGATAAGACCATAAGACCATAAGACATAGGAGCAGAAAATAGGCCATTCGGCCCATCAAGTCTGCTCTGCCATTCAATCATGGCTGATAAGTTTCTCAACACCATTCTCCCGCCTTCTCCCCTTCTCTACCCTTACCAATCAAGAACCTATCTATCTCGGTCTTAAATACACTCAATGACCTGGCCTCCACAGCCTTCTGTGGCAATGAATTCCATAGATTCACCACTCTCTGGCTGAAGAAGTTTCTCCCCATCTCTGCTCTCAAAGGTCTTCCCTTTCATCTGAGGCTGTGCCCTCGAGTCCTAGTCTCTCCTACTAATGGAAACATCTTCCCCACGTCCACTCTATCCAGGCCTTTCAGTATTCTGTAAGTTTCAATCAAGTCCCCCCTCATCCTTCTAAACTCCATTGAGTATAGACCCAGAGTCCTCAAACGTTCCTCATATGTTAAGCCTTTCATTCCTGGGATCGTTTTCCTGAACCTCCTCTGGACCCTCTCCAGGGCCAGAACATCCTTCCTGAGATACGGGGCCCAAAATTGCTCACAATATTCTAAATGTGGTCTGACCAGAGCCTTATAAAGCCTCAGCAGCACATCCCTGCTTTTATATTCTAGTCCTCTCAAAATAAATGCCAACATTGCATTTGCCTTCCTAACAACTTACAAGTTACCCTTAAGAGAATCCTGGACTAGGACTCCCAAGTCCCTTTGCACACCAGACTTCTGAATTCTCTCCCCATTTAGAAAATAGTCTATGCCTCTATTCTTCCTACCAAAGTGCATGACCTCACACTTGCCCACGTTGTATTCCATCTGCCACTTCTTTGCCCATTCTCCTAGCCTGTCCAAATCCTTCTGCAGCCTCCCTGCCTCCTCAATACTACCTGTCCCTCCACCTATCTTTGTATCATCTGCAAACTTAACTAGGATGCCCTCAGTTCCTTCATCTAGATCATTAATGTATAAAGTGAAAAGTTGTGGTCCCAACACTGACCCCTGCAGAACTCCACTAGTCACCAGCCGCCATCCTGAGAAGGACCCCCTTATCTCCACTCTCTTCCTCCTGCCAGACAGCCAATCTTCTATCCACGCTAGTACCTTGCCTCTAACACCATGGGCTCTTATCTTACTGAGCAGCCTCCTGTGCGGCACCTTGTCAAAGGCCTTCTGGAAGTCCAAGTAGATAACATCCATTGGCTCTCCTTTGTCTAACATACTCGTTACCTCCTCAAAGAATTCTAACAGATTTGTCAGGCATGACTTCCCCTTGATGAAACCATGCTGACTTTGCCCTATTTTACCATGCACTTCCAAGTATCCTGAAATCTCATCCTTAATAATGGACTCTAAAATCTTACCAACAACCGACAGGCTAATCGGCCTGTAATTTCCCGTCTTTTGCCTCACTCCCTTCTTAAACAGGGGGGTTACATTAGCGATTTTCCAGTCCTCTGGGACCCTCCCTGACTCCAGTGATTCCTGAAAGATCACCACTAACACCTCCACTATCTCTTCAGCTATCTCCTTCAGAACTCTGGGGTGTAATCCATCTGGTCCAGGTGATTTATCCACCTTCAGACCTTTCAGTTTTCCTAGCACCTTCTCCTTGGTAATGGCCACCATACTCACCTCTGCCCCCCGACTCTCTTGAACTTTGGGGATGTTACTCGTGTCTTCCACCGTGAAGACTGACGCAAAGTACCTATTCAGTTCCTCCGCCATTTCTTTATTCCCCACTATTACTTCTCCAGCGTCATTTTCCAGCGGCCCAATGTCCACTTTTGCCTCTCTCTTACCCTTTGTATATCTAAAAAAACTCTTGCAATCTTCTTTTATATTACTGGCTAGTTTACCCTCATATTTAATCTTCTCCCTCCTTATTTCTTTTTTAGTTGTCCTCTGTTGGTCTTTGTAGGCTTCCCAATCCCCTGGTTTCCCACTGCTCTTCGCCACATTGTATGCTTTCTCTTTAGCTTTTATGCTGTCCCTGACTTCCCTTGTCAGCCATGGTTGCCTCGTCCTCCCTTTAGTATGCTTCTTCTTCCTAGGGATGAATTTTTGCTGTGTCTCCCAAATTACTCCCAGAAACTCCTGCCATTGCTGTTCCACTGTCTTTCCTGCTAAGCTCATATCCCAGTCAATTCTGGCCAGGTCCTCCCTCATGCCTCTGTAGTTCCCTTTATTCAACTGTAATACCGTTACATCTGATTCCAGCTTTTTCCTCTCAAATTGCAGGGTAAATTCTATCATATTATGGTCACTTCCTCCTAAGGGTTCCTTCACCTTAAGCTCCCTTATCAAATCTGCCTCATTACACATCACTAAATCTAGAATTGCCTGTTCCCTAGTGGGCTCCACCACAAGCTGCTCCAAAAAGCCATCTCGGAGACATTCCACAAATTCCTTTTCTTGGGATCCACTACCAACCTGATTTTCCCAGTCTACCTGCATATTGAAATCACCCATGATCACTATAACCTTGCCTTTCTTACATGCCTTTTCTAACTCCTGGTGTATCTTGTGCCCCACATCCTGACTACTGTTCGGAGGCCTGTACATAACTCCCATTATGGTTTTTTTACCTTTGCGGTTCCTCAACTCTACCCACACAGATTCTACATCATCTGACCCTACGTCATTTCTTGCTATCGATTTAATTTCATTTCTTACTAACAAAGCAACCCCACCCCCTCTGCCAACCTGCCTATCTTTTTGATAGGATGTATATCCTTGGATATTTAGCTCCCAGTCCTGATCCCCTTGCAGCCATGTCTCCATGATGCCCACCACATCATACCTACCAATTTCAATCTACGTCACAAGCTCATTTACCTTATTTCGTATACTGTGTGCATTCAGATACAACACCTTCAGTCCTGTATTTCCTGTTCCCCCTTTTCATTGTCGTCCCTTTATCTGATGTGCTTGAAGTTAGATTCCTAGCCCTTTCCAAACACTCTGTCCTATTTTGTGTTCTGGGGACTTTAATAGCCTCTCTTGGGCTCTCCTTTCTTTTCAGTTTTTTCATAATTTTCCATGAAGTTGAATCCACCCCCCCACATGATAACCTGCTGCTTTGTTTCCCATAAGTCATACTTCTTGGAGTTTTACCCTTCCCTTCCCACCCACTTTCTAGTTTAAAGTCCTGTTGACCACCCTATTTACCCTTTTCGCTAGAACATTGGTCCCAGATCGGTTCAGGTGGAGACCGTCCCAACGGTACAGATCCCTCCTGTTCCAATACTGATGCCAGTGCCCCACGAAATGGAACCCCTCTTTCCCGCACCACTCCTTTAGCCACGTGTTTACTTCCCTTATTCTCGCGTCCCTACGCCAATTTGCACGTGGCTCGGGTAGTAATCCGGAGATTATAACCCTTGAGGACCTGTTCTTTAATTTAGTTCCTAGTTCCTGATAATCCCCAAACAGGTCCTCTTTCCTAGTCTTACCTATGTTATTTGTCCCGAGTGGACCACAACAACTGGATCCTCCCCCTCCCTCTCCAATATCCTTTCAAGCCGGTCAGAGATGTCCCTCACCCTGGCACCGGGTAGGCATCATACCATGCGGGACTCTCGATCCTGCTTACAAAGGATGCTATAAATTCCCCTAATTATAGAATCCCCTACAACTACCACTTGTCTTTTTGCTCCCCCCTCTTGAATGGCCTCCTGTGCCACGGTGCCGTGGTCAGCTGGCTCATCCTCCCTACAGCCCTGTTCCTCATCCACACAGGGAGCAAGTACCTCCTACCTGTTGGATAAGGTCAAGAGCTGAGGCTCCTCTGTTCCTGAACACAGGATCCTTCTACCTGCCTCACTTGCAGTCACACCCTACTGACCCTGACCACTGACCGAACTTGAGGTACTTAATCTACCGGGTGTGACTGCCTCCTGAAACAAAGTGTCCAGGTAACTCTCCCCCTCCCGGATGTGCTGCAGCGTCCGGAGCTCGGACTCCAGCTCATCAATTCTGAGCTGGAGTTCCTCCAGCAACCAACACTTGCTGCAGATGTGGTCACTGCGGCTCGCAAAGGGATCTGCCAGTTCCCACATCATACAGCTACAGCACATCACCTGCCTAGCCATCTCGACTTAGATAATTAATTTATTAGCAATAATTAACAATTTTAGATCATGAACTCTCTCCCCCATCCCCACCCCCTTTCCAATCCCCCTCTTTCCAATAATTTATAATTTTAAAAAATATATATATTTTTCTTTTCCCACCTATTTTAAAATTTATTTCGATCTATTGTTTTATCTCCACCTTTTAACCCATTTCGATCCCTTCCCCCCACCCCACCCCAACTAGGGCCATCTGCCACTAGCTTGTCCTGCTTGCTACCCTTAATGTTCCCATTAGCACATTCCTTAGATAACATCACCACCATCAACACCCCTTTGTCCTTTTGTCTATGACATCTTTGGCAATCTCTTCTTTGCCTCCACCTATCACTGGCCCTCTATCCAGCTCTACCTCTCCCACCCACCTCTACCAGCTTATATTTCACCTCATTTCTCTATTTCCTTAGTTCTGATGAAGGGTCATACGGACTCGAAACATCAACTGTATCCCTCTCCACAGATACTGTCAGACCTGCTGAATTTTTCCAGGTATCTTTGTTTTTGTTTCAGATTTCCAGCATCCGCAGCATTTTGCTTTTATTTTATTTTACTTCAAGAAGAACTGGTGAGGAGCTGAGATTGTCCAGCTCACACCAAATCTCATCCCTATCATCCCTGTGCTCGCTAACCTTCATTGCCTGCCCACCTGGCAACGCCTCAATTTCTAAAACTCTCATCCTTATTTTCAAATCCCATTTCTTGCCTATTTCTGTAACCTCCTCCAGCCCCACAACTCTCTAAGACATCTGTGCTACTCCAATTCCGGCCTCTTACCCATCCTGATTTAACCCTTCCACCATCCCTTCCGCTGCATGATCTCTAAGCTCAGGAATTCCCTTCCTAAAACTGACTACGTCTCTCTCCTCCTCCTTTAAGACTCTCCTTAAAGCCACCTATTTGTCCAAGCTTTTGGTCACCTGTCCTAATATCACCTTGTGTGGCTTTGCGTCTAATTTTGCTTGATAGTGCAAATATGAAGTGCCTTGGAATGTTTTATGACATAAAGGTACTATAAAAATGCAAACAGTTGTTGTTGGAGCTGCCATCATCAAAAGCATCTCCCCATTGTGACTCATTGACCTTATAACAGGTTCTGAGTCAACAGCCTTCAAGCCTTTCACATGCAGCTAACACAGGAGGTGATCCTCGTTGTATAACTCCTTCCTGTATTGCTATGTAAATAGTATTATTACCTGGAGTTGATCCACGCACCTGCTCCCTAATGAAATTTTCAATGCCGACTGTCGGTCATTAGCTGTTTTTATACTTGGTGGAGATGAGATACCTGTGACTCTGACAGAACTGAATTTAGCCGTCTCCTCTACATTGGAGAGACCAAAAGTAAACTGGGCGACCGCTTTGCAGTACATCTGCGGTCTGTCCGCAAGAAAGACCCAAACCTCCCTGTCGCTTGCCATTTTAACACTCCACCCTGCTCTCTTGCCCACATGTCTGTCCTTGGCTTGCTGCATTGTTCCAGTGAAGCCCAACGCAAACTGGAGGAACAGCACCTCATCTTCCGACTAGGCACTTTACAGCCTTCCAGACTGAATATTGAATTCAACAACTTTAGATCTTGAACTCCCTCGTCCATCCCCACCCCCTTTCCGCTTCTTCCCCCTCCCTTTTGTTTTTTCCAATAATTTATATAGATTTTTCTTTTCCCACCTATTTCCATTATTTTTAAATCTATACCTGTAATGCCCTGTCAGTCTTTCCACCCCACCCCCACTAGAGCTGTACCTTGAGTGTCCTGCCATCCATTCTTAATTAGCACATTCTCTTAGATAATATCACCACCTTCAACACCTCTTTGTTCCTTTGTCTGTGACATCTTTTGATTATCTGCTCCTATCACTGCTTGCTTGTCCCTACAACCACACCCCCCCTCAACTTCTCTCCCCCCGCCCCCCCCCCCCCCAACTTCTGCCCCCCCGCCACCTTAAACCAGCTTATATTTCACCCTCTCCTATTTTTACTTAGTTCTGTTGAAGGGTCATGAGGACTCGAAACGTCAACTCTTTTCTTCTCCGCCGATGCTGCCAGACCTGCTGAGTTTTTCCAGGCATTTCTGTTTTTGTTCTGAATTTAGCCAGTGCAGTTCACAGAATAAAGAATTCTGAATTCCCCGAGGAAGGTGACTGGGAAGGATTGGCGCTGCGGCACCTGTATTCATTTTGGATTCTGGGAGACTGGCATTGGCAAGCCAGCTCCCAGCATGTGGCTCCTAATCAAAAGCAAAAAAATACCTGGAAAAACTCAGCAGGTCTGACAGCATCTGCGGAGAGGAACACAGTTAATGTTTCGAGTCTGATTGACTCTTCAACAGAACTAAGGAAAAATAGAAAAGAGGTGAAATATAAACTGGTTTAAGGTGGGGGTGGGACAGGTAGAGCTGGATAGAGGGTCTGTGGTAGGTGGAGATAACCAAAAGATGTGGCTCCTAATGTTGTCTCTCAGCATGTGTAGTGATTGACTGGGTCCACTCTTGAGGGGAGAAATGGAAGATAAATTAAGATAAATGTTGGGACACCACATCCAGACTAAAGTGTGTTGATATAGAAATGGCGTTTTAGGGACACTGCCTTCATTAAACAAAGGAAGTATTTGGCAAAACCTTTTTGTTATTTGTTTGGAAGAACAACATAATGACATAAGTCAAACTTTGGGACATTTATCATGTACACATTACTAAATGGCATATGACCCTTCCGGCTCCTCTTCTCTCTCAAACATAACCAGATTTCCCAAGTGTGTATTTTCCATACGGGTAGCAGTGCCTCTGGATGAGCTCTCATGTCATAGGGTTGATGTTCTGCTCCTCCAGTTTTTACCTCCTGTTGGAGCTGGGGACTCATCAACAACTTTCATATATAAAAAATAAAAAGAAAGATTTTGTATTTACATAGCACCTTGAGCAACCTCAGGATGTCCCAAATCCCTTTACAACAGATGAAGTGCTTTTGACATGTCGCCAATGTTGTAATGCGTCAGCTATAATTAGTGCCTGTGTTAGTGATGTTGGTTGAGGGGTAAATATGGGCCAGAACTACCAGGGAGAATTCCCCTGCTCTTGTTCATGTAGTGCCACGGGATCTTTTACCTCCACCCGTGGGGGCCCCGGTTTAATGTTTCATGTACTTCTGGCAATGTAGAACTTCCTCGGTACTGCACTGGAGCGTCGGCTTAGATTTTATGCTCAAAGTTACTGGCGAGGAATTTGAAACAATCATTTTCTGACTCAGATTGGAAGTGCCCTCCTCAGACTGAGCTCATAATGTCACTCTGTCAGGGTGGGGTCTGGGACATCACTGTACTGCATGATTCAGTGTAACTACATATGACAGGGTGAGCTGGCAAGCGGGCGGGGGTTAACAAGCCTTCCCTTTATCTTTCTGTACATCATATTCTGTCGAAGGTTTGTTTACATGGATTGTCATGTGCGCAATGTAAACTCTCACAGACTGTTCAGCTACAAAGGGCACCTACCTCAGAACTTTGCAAGTAAGATTACCATCATGTGCGAGAACGAGATGTGACGCACAGGATGACAAAACAGCCTCTGGCAAATACTGTGTAAATATGGCAAATACTGTGTAAATATCTGAGAAACATGGGTTAGGAAAGGTAAAAGCAAAAAACTGTGGATGCTGGAAATCCAAAACAAAAACAAAAATACCTGGAAAACTCAGCAGGTCTGACAGCATCTGCGGAGAGGAACACAGTTAATGTTTCGAGTCCGAATGACCCTTCAAGGGTCATTCGGACTCGAAACGTTAACTGTGCTCCTCTCCACAGATGCTGCCAGACCTGCTGAGTTTTCCTGGGTTAGAAAGGAGTTTTCTACATAGAAGAAAATCATGTTTATGAGGGCTCCCCAAATTCACACCCAATGAGATAGGCCCCTTGACCCCTCCAGCCTGTTCTGCCATTCAATACCATCGTGGCTGACCCTCCACCTCAACTTTCCTGCCCTGTCCTCCTTCATCCCCTTAGTATCCCTGCAAAAATCTATCGATCTCAGTCTTGAATATATTCAATCACTAAGCATCCCCAATCCTCGGGGGTAGGAAATGCCAAAGAGTCACCGCCCTCTGAGTGAAGAGATTTCTCCTCATTGCAGTCCCCAATGGCTGACTCCTTATCCTGAGACTGTGACCCCACGTTCTCGACTCTCCAGCCAGGGGAAACATCCTCCCAGCATCTCCCCTTGTCACGCAGCTTAAGAAGTTTGTGTTTCGAGCTGTAAATGCATGTGTGAGATGAGCAGTGTTTTTTTTTACACAGTTCGGCCCCTGAAGTCCTCATCTCTTTCCTCCTCAGCAAAGCTGGTGGAGAATTTGTCTCTTTAGCAAGCTGTCTCTAGGCATGTCCCTGCCACTGCCCCCTACTCCTGTTTACTGATGCCAGGAGCATCGCCACAGGCAGACCCCCCTCTAACTCACCCACCTGGGGTACCAACATCCATGCTGGTGCTGGGGAGGGATGGAGCATGTGACAGTGACGCCTCAGGATGATGGGCCACCTCCGAGGCATCTTCTACTGGGATAGTCTTCCTGTCGAGAAGGACACAGGGTTAAGTGTGATAAGAGTTTCACTGCCACTGACCGGCTGTACAGTAGCACATTGCAGGACTCACAATGCGACTGGACGAGGTACACAAAGGAATTCAAGAAATTATCTGTGACCTTTTTTCAGATAAGGTCCCCAGCCTTGAAATCACCAACTTGGAAAGCGCCGGAAGGGCAATCGCCCAATGTTAAAATCACCTGACCATGTTATTCGGAGACAGGTATCTTTATTATTTATTCATTTCAAATTTATTTTTCTAAACAAGCCTGCAGGCGGTTTTCAGAAGCTAGGTTTAACAGAAAATCACGCATGGCTTTTGAATTAAGAATGACAATAGTCTACGCCCTGCAGCAGCTGTGTTAACTTCAAATTACGTTGAATCCACATTACAGAAACAGACCATTCAGCAAAACAGCTCCATGCCGGTGTTTATATATCATCCAAGCCTCCTCCCACCCCAATCGCCTCTTCCCACTCTGCCCCCTCTTCCCTCTATTCCTTTATCTGTCTATCTCCAACAAGGAGACGTCATATCCGCCCTTAAATATAACCAAGTACTTTGCTTCAACCATTCCACCTGGCAGCGAGTTTCATATTCTCATCACTCCCTGTGAGAGGACATTTCTCCTAAATCCTTTATTTCATCTGTCAGCGATTGTCTTTTGATTACAGCCCCTTATTCTGAACTCAACCACAAGTGGAAGCAGTTTCTCAAAAGCCACCCTATCAAACCCTTTCGTAATTTGATGGACCTCAACCAGTTTTCCCCCTCTTAGTCTTTCTGTTCCAGAGAAACGAGCCTAAACCTGCTCAATGCTCTCTGGGTATTTGCCGGCTCTCAGTTCCAGTAACATCCCTTATGAATCCTTTCTCCAGCCTTTCAACATCCTTCTTTTAGCCTGGAGACCTGAACTGTGCACCGTACCTGAAGTGTGGTTTAACACAGTTCTATATAAATTTAACATTGTCTCCTTGCTTTTTGAATTCAATTCCTTCAGTACTTTGATGGCATTCTTTGTGACCTTATCCACTTGTGCTGCTTCTATTTAGGGTTTATGTGTCTGTATTCTGAGACCTCTTTGCACTTCTTCCCCATTTCACTTCTTACCGAGGGATTAAGCGACCTCTTTATCCCTCCTCTCAAAATGAGCCACCAAAACTTTGCAATTCTGAATTTCATTTACCCACCCACTCTGAAGGACTGCATAACTTGGTGTATTTTGATGCAATCTCCACATTATTAGCCATACCCCCAATTTTGTATCAACTGAGAAATTCAAAACTGCACTTCCAATTTCCAAGTCCAAATCGTTGATGTATCTGTGAACAAGATGCTCCCAACACGGTTCCTTGTGACACTATCTCAGTAGGAGAAAATTTCCTTAACTCTTAATCTCTATTTTCTGTTTTTCAGCTGTGTTGTATTCTTCTAGTCAGTCTCCAAGCCCACACACCCTGACTTTGGTGTGAGCCTCTTATGTGGCACTTTATCATGGGTTTTCTGAAGTGATGCACCAGTCAGCTTTTCACTCTCCATCTCTGCAATTCAGGTTCTAATCTAGCCCAGAATGATGATTTGAAAATCAGAAAGTCATGGGTTCACAACGCACTCAAGACAGCTGAACACAATATCTAGGCTGACACTCCCAGTGCACAACTGAGGGAGTGCTACACTGTCAGAGGGTCATAACTGAGGGAATTCCGCACTGTTGGAGGGTCAGTACTGAGGGAGTTCTGCATTATCGGAGGGTCTGTACTAAGGGAGCGCTGCACTGTTGGAGGGTCAGTACTGAGGGAGTGCTGTACTGTGGGTAGGTGAGAATTAGTGAGTGATGCACCGTCAGAGGGTGAGTACTGAGGGACTGCTGAGCTGTCAGAGGGTGAGTACTGAAGGAGTGCTGTGCTGTAAGAGGGTGAGTACTGAGGGAGTGCTGTGCTGTCAGAGGATGAGTGCTGAGGGAGTGCTGCACTGTCAGAGGGTCAGTACTGAAGGAGTGCTGCGCTGTCAGAGGGTGAGTACTGAGGGAGTGTTGTGCTGTCAGAGGATGAGTGCTGAGGGAGTGCTGCACTGTCAGAGGGTGAGTACTGAAGGAGTGCTGCGCTGTCAGAGGGTGAGTACTGAAGGAGTGCTGTGCTGTAAGAGGGTGAGTACTGAGGGAGTGCTGTGCTGTCAGAGGATGAGTGCTGAGGGAGTGCTGCACTGTCAGAGGGTCAGTACTGAAGGAGTGCTGCGCTGTCAGAGGGTGAGTACTGAGGGAGTGTTGTGCTGTCAGAGGATGAGTGCTGAGGGAGTGCTGCACTGTCAGAGGTTCAGTACTGAAGGAGTGCTGCGCTGTCAGAGGGTGAGTACTGAGGGAGTGTTGTGCTGTCAGAGGGTCAGTACTGAAGGAGTGCTGCACTGTCGGAGGGTGAGTACTGAGGGAGGGATGCGCTGTCAGAGAGTCAGTACCGAGGGAGTGCTGCACTGTCAGAGGGTGAGTACTGAGGGAGCGCTGCACTGTCAGAGGGTCAGTACTGAGGGAGCGCTGCACTGTCAGAGGGTCAGTACTGAAGGAGTGTTGCACTGTATTTTTAAAAAAATATACTTTATTCATAAAATATCTGGAAGAACATTCCAAAACATTTCAAAATCACCATCACATAAGTACAATCAGGTTCAACTTTTACACATGGATCATTAGGTGCATCAATACAATCAATGAATCATTTCAATATGGTCAATGCAGACAATCAGACAATGGGATTGGAGTTATCAACATACATCATGTTGCACTCTGAGGTGCTTCAATACAATTATAATACAATTAGTATTCAATACAGACATTCATTTTAAGCTGTACAGCCCGAGGGGCTCTCAACAGTTCCCAGTCCCTCGGTGCACTGTGGCAGAAAGGTCTTAGACAGCGACCCTTCCCCATTGCGCCTTTGCGGCAGCTGCCCCAAGCTTTAGTGCGTCCCTCAGCACGTAGTCCTGGTCCATGGAATGTGCCAGTCTGCAACACTTGGTCAGGGACAACTCTTTGCGCTGGAAGACCAACAAGTTTCGGGCAGACCACAGAGCGTCTTTAACGGAGTTGATGATCCTCCAGCTGCAGTTGATGTTGTCTCTGTGTGTGTCCCTGGGAACAGCCCGTAGAGCACAGAGTCCTGTGTCACAGAACTGCTCGGGATGAACCTCGACAGAAACCACTGCATCTCTCTCCCGACCTCCTTTGCAAAGGCACAATCCACAAGGAGGTGAACAACAGTCTCGTCCCCACCACAGCCACCTCGAGGGCAACGGGCAGAGGGGTTGAGACTCCTGGCATGTTGGAAGGATCTGACAGGGAGGGCCTTTCTCACCACCAGCCAAGCTACGTCTTGGGGCTTGTTGGAAAGTTCTGGCGATGAGGCATTCTGCCAAATGACTTTGACAGTCTGCTCGGGGAACCATCCCACAGGATCCACCCTCTCCTTTTCCCTCAGGGCCTCTAAAACGTTACGTGCCGACCACTGCCTGATGGACTTGTGCTCAAAGGTGTTTCTCTGCATAAATTTTTCCACCAGGGACAGGTGGTACGGCACGGTCCAACTACTTGGAGCGTTCCGCGGCAGTGTGGCCAGACCCATCCTTCGCAACACCGGGGACAGGTAGAACCTCAGCACGTAATGACACTTGGTGTTTGCGTACCGAGGGTCTACGCACAGCTTGATGCAGCCGCACACAAAGGTGGCCATCAGTATGAGGGCGATGTTGGACACGTTTTTTCCCCCTTTATCTAGAGGCTTGTACATCGCGTCCCTGCAGACACGATCCATTTTCGACCTCCAGATAAAGCGAAAGATGGCTCGAGTGATCGCCATCGCGCAGGAGTCTGGAATGGGCCAGACCTGCGCCACGTACAGCAACAGCGAGAGTGCCTCACACCTGATGACCAGGTTCTTACCCGCAATGGAGAGGGAGCATCGCTCCCACGTGCCCAGTTTCCTTTTCACCATAGACACTCGCTCCTTCCAGTTTCTAACGCATGCCCCAGTCCCTCCGAACCGTATCCCCAGCACCTTCAGGCCGTTAGTCCTGACGGTGAAGGGGACAAAGGATCGGTCAGCCCAGTTCCCAAAGAACATGGCCTCGCTCTTCCCACGATTTACCTTGGCTCCCGAGGCCAGTTCGAACTGGTCGCAGATGTGGATCAGTCTGCGCACCGACAGTGGATCTGAGCAGAAGATGGCGACATCATCCATGTACAGGGAGGCTTTGACCTGAGTGCCTCCACTGCCTGGGATCGTCACTCCCCTTATGCGCGGATCCTTCCTGATGGACTCAGGAAAGGGTTCTATGCAATACACAAACAGGACAGGGGAGAGAGGGCAGCCCTGCCTGACTCCAGATTTAATCGGAAAGCTATCCGATTCCCACCCATTGATTGAGACTGCGCTACTGATGTTAGTGTAGAGCAGTTGGATCCAATTGCGAATTCCCTCCCCAAACCCCATTTTGGAGAGCACATCCACCATGTAGGTGTGCGATATTCTGTCAAAGGCCTTCTCCTGATCCAGGCTGATGAGGCAGGTATCCACACCCCTGTCCTGTACATAGGCAATCGTATCCCTGAGCAGCGCCAGGCTGTCAGAGATCTTCCTGCCCGGCACAGTGCAGGTCTGGTCAGGGTGGATCACCAATTCCAGAGCGGACTTGACCCGGTTGGCGATGACCTTGGACAGAATCTTATAGTCCACATTCAACAGTGAAATGGGTCGCCAATTTCTAATTTCCTCCCTTTCCCCCTTGTGTTTGTAGATGAGGGTGATGATGCCTTTCCTCATGGATTCTGACATGCTGCCGGCCAGGAGCATACTCTCGTACACCCCTAGCAGGTCTGGGCCCATCCAGTCCCACAGAGCCGAATACAACTCCGCCGGCAAGCCGTCGCTTCCGGGGGTTTTACTCTTCTCGAAGGACTCAAGGGCCTTAGTCAGTTCGTCAGGAGTTAGCGGTTTGTCCAGACTCTCCCGTGTACTGTCGTCTAAGACCTCCGTGGTAGAGGACAGGAAGGACTGGGAGGCCGTGCTGTCTGTGGGCTTCACGTCATACAATCTGGCATAAAAGGATTTGCTGATTTTCAAAATGTCGGACTGCGATGACTTTACTGAGCCATCTTCTTCCTTCAGGCTGCTGATCACAGAGCTCTCTCTGTGTACCTTTTGGAAGAAGAAACGTGAGCACGTCTCATCCTGCTCCACGGAGCGGACTCTGGAACAGAAGATGATCTTGGAGGCCTCTGAGGCAAAGAGCGAGGCTTGCTGGCTCTTCACCTCTTGGAGTTCCTCCTTGACATCGACCCCCATCGACTGCAGCCGGAACAGGTTCTACATGTTTTTCTGGAGTTGGGACATTTCCCTCTGTTCCTTTCTAGCTTTCTGGGCGCCTTTGAGGATGAAAAACCTCTTGATGTTTCTCTTGATCGCTTCCCACCAGTGTGTCAGGGACTCAAAGAGGGGTTTCACGGTTCTCCAACCTTTGTAATCCCTCTTGAGCTCCTCAATGTTCTCTGGGGTCAGCAGTTGCACGTTTAGCTTCCATGCCCTCCTGCCCACCCTCTGGTCTTCCTCTAAGTAACAGTCAGCCAGTAGGAGGCAGTGGTCAGAGAAGAACACCGGCTTGACGTCGGTGGATCTGACTGCGAACGCACGGGACACAAACAGGAAGTCTATCCAGGAACGGATGGACCCGTCTGGCCGCGACCAGGTGTATCTACGCTGCGCTCCGTCTGCAGAGTTGCTGAAGACGTTGTGCAGCTTGGCATCCTTAACTGTTTCCATCAGGGATCTGGACATAGCGTCCAATCTGCTGTCGGCACTGCCGGATCGTCCAGCCGCATCGATGATGCAGTTGAAGTCACCGCCCAGAATGACTGGCCTGGAGGTCGCCAGCAGCAGTGGGAGCCACTGAAAAACCACCAGCCGCTCGGCCTTTTGTGCCGGGGCGTACACGGTAATTAACCGGAGTGGAGCGTTCTTGTACATTACGTGCTGCACTGTCGGTGGGTGAGTGCTGAGGGACTTTTGAACCATCAGAGATTCTTTCTTTCAGGTGAGATGTTAAGCTAAGGTTCAGTCTGCCCTTTAATGTGAATGTTAAAGATGCCAACATGCTTTTTGAAGAAGCATCGAGAGTCCCATTGATGTCCTGACCCAGATTTGTTCATCAACCAACACAACTAAAAACAGATTACCTGGTCATTATCACATGCCTGCTTGTGGGATCTTGCTGTGTGCAAATTTGCTGCTGCGTTTACGACATTCATTGGCTGAGAAGTTCTTTGGAATGTCCCGAGGATATGAAAGACACTTAATAAATTCAAGCCCTTTCTTTTGTCCTTTAGTTGATGGTGGGGCTTTTATGTGAAATCAGTTTGAACAGTCTCGATCAGCCCCCGGTGAGTGTAGAGCCACAGAATTATCCTGAATAAAAACAACAGGAGATTCGGCTGATACTTTGATCCCTGAGAGAAATAGGCAAAGATGTTTCAGGGAGGAATAAGTTTGAGAAGTGGGGGGTGGGGGTGGGGATGAGGGGGTGAGTGGGGGTGGGGGTGGGGGCGATGTTAAAGATGGGGAAATGGATAAAGTCAAGTCTCTTTTCTCCATGCATCCTCCCATCCCCTGCCCTGTGGGGAACGAAATGGCTGAATGTTGGCTGGGTCAAAAACAACAACAGCTTGAAGTTACATTTATATGGCGCCGTTCATGCACTAAAACATCCCAAGGCACTCCACAAGAGTGTAAATCAGACCAAATTTGACACTGAGCCATGTAAAGGGATATTATATAGCAGTGATATTGACAAAAGGGATGCAATCACAGAAAGAGAGTGCACAGGAGGCCATTCAGCCCATTGTGCCCGTGCTGGCTCTTTGAAGGGGCTGATGATGGTGGTGTGAGGCAAAGGACGATGGTCCTGGGACAAGCACAGAAAAGGATGGGTCTGAAAGAGGTTCCAGCAGAGGGAGAGAGAAGCAAGGAAAATGTGGAAAAGAGGAGAATTCCATATCATGGGAATGTGGTGGAGAAAGAGGAGACCCCAGGGTGTGGACTACCCCATTGGCTGTGTACAGATAGGGGGCCCTACCCCAGCACCAGCCCACAACCACCACCCCCACCCCCCACCACATCCCAGTACTACCCCACACCCCGACCCCCCAGCACCGACCAACACCCCCACCCCAACCACAGCCCACATTCCCTCATAGCCCCACCTCCAGCATCACCCCGCACCCCGAGCCCACAATACCAGCCCACGCCTCCCCAAACCCACCTCACTCCACCTCACACCCCCTGCTTCCTCACTCCACAGATTGTAAAGAAATCTACTATTTAGAACCTCTAACTCTGTCCTCCACCCCCATTTCCCTGAGGCAGGCAGCCATTTTCTGGTTCTACAGGTTTGGTGCCAGAATGGAGAAGTGTAACTATTATAGGTTCAGAGTGAGGGAGTGCTGTGCTGTCAGAGGATGAGTACTGAGGGAGTGCTGCATTGTCAGAGGGTGAGTGCTGAGGGAGTGCTGCACTGTCAGAGGGTCAGTACTGAAGGAGTGCTGCACAGTCAGAGGGTCAGTACTGAGGGAGTGATGCGCTGTCAGAGGGTCAGTACTGAGGGAGTGATGCGCTGTCAGAGGGTCAGTACTGAGGGAGTGATGCGCTGTTAGAGAGTCAGTACTGAGGGAGTGCTGCGCTGTCAGAGGGTCAGTACTGAGGGAGTGATGCGCTGTCAGCGGGTCAGTACTGAGGGAGTGCTGCGCTGTCAGAGGGTGAGTGCTGAGGGAGTGATGCGCTGCCAGAGAGTCAGTACTGAGGGAGTGCTGCGCTGTCAGAGGGTCAGTACTGAGGGAGTGCTGCACTGTCAGAGGGTCAGTACTGAGGGAGTGCTGCACTGTCAGAGGGTCAGTACTGAGGGAGTGCTGCGCTGTCAGAGGGTCAGTACTGAGGGAGTGCTGCACTGTCGGAAGGTCAGTACTGAGGGAGGGCTGCACTGTCAGAGGGTCAGTACTGAGGGAGTGATGCGCTGTCAGAGGGTCAGTACTGAAGGAGTGCTGCGCTGTCAGAGGGTGAGTACTGAGGGAGTGCTGCGCTGTCAGAGGGTGAGTACTGAGGGAGTGATGCACTGTCAGAGGGTCAGTACTGAAGGAGTGCTGCGCTGTCAGAGGGTGAGTACTGAGGGAGTGCTGCACTGTCAGAGAGTAAGTACTGAAGGAGTGCTGCACTGTCAGAGGGTCAGTACTGAGGGAGTGCTGCACCATCAGAGGGTGAGTACTGAGGGAGTGATGCGCTGTCAGAGGGTCAGTACTGAGGGAGTGCTGCACTGTCAGGGGGTCAGTACTGAAGGAGTGCTGCATTGTATTTTTTTTTTAAATATACTTTATTCATAAAATATCTGGAAGAACATTCCAAAACATTTCAAAATCACCATCACTTAAGTACAATCAGATTCAACTTTTACACATGGATCACTAGGTGCATCAATACAATCAATGAATATTACAATCATTTCAATATGGTCAATGCAGACAATCAGACAATGGGATTGGAGTTATCAACATACATCATGTTGCACTCTGAGGTGCTTCAATACAATTACAATACAATTAGTATTCAATGCAGACATTCATTTTGAGCTGTACAGCCCGAGGGGCTCTCAACAGTTCCCAGTCCCTCAGTGCACTGTGGCAGAAAGGTCTTAGACAGTGACCTTTCCCCATTGCGCCTTTGTGGCGGCTGCCCCAAGCTTTAGTGCGTCCCTCAGCACGTAGTCCTGGACCTTGGAATGGGCCAGTCTGCAACACTCGGTCGGGGACAACTCTTTGTGCTGGAAGACCAACAAGTTTCGGGCAGACCAAAGAGCGTCTTTCACCGAGTTGATGATCCTCCAGCTGCAGTTGATGTTTGTCTCGGTGTGTGTCCCTGGGAACAGCCCGTATAGCACAGAGTCCTGTGTCACAGAACTGCTCGGCATGAACCTCGACAGAAACCACTGCATCTCTCTCCAGACCTTCTTTGCAAAGGCACAATCCACAAGGAGGTGAACAACGGTCTCTTCCCCACCACAGCCACCTCGAGGGCAACATGCAGAGGGGGTGAGACTCCTGGCGTGTTGGAGGGATCTGATGGGGAGGGCCTTTCTCACCAGCAGCCTAGCTACATCTTGGTGGTTGTTGGAAAGTTCTAGCGATGAGGCATTCTGCTAATTGACTTTGACAGTCTGCTCGGGGAACCATCCCACAGGATCCACCCTCTCCTTTTCCCGCAGGGTCTCTAGGACATTACGTGCCGACCACTGCCTGATGGACTTGTGCTCAAAGGTGTTTCTCTGCATAAATTTTTCCACCAGGGACAGGTGGTACGGCACGGTCCAACTACTTGGAGCGTTCCGCGGCAGCGTGGCCAGACCCATCCTTCGCAACACCGGGGACAGGTAGAACCTCAGCACATAGTGACACTTAGAGTTTGCGTACCGAGGGTCTACGCACAGCTTGATGCAGCCGCGCACAGAAGTGTCCATCAGTATGAGGGCGATGTTGGGCACGTTTTTCTCCCCTTTATCTAGAGGCTTGTACATCGCGTCCCTGCAGACACGATCCATTTTTGACCTCCAGATAAAGCGAAAGATGGCTCGGGTGATCGTCATCACGCAGGAGTCTGGAATGGGCCAGACCTGCGCCACATACAGCAACAGCGAGAGTGCCTCACACCTGATGACCAAGTTCTTACCCGCAATGGAGAGGGAGCATCGCTCCCACGTGCCCAGTTTCCTTTTCACCATAGACACTCGCTCCTTCCAGTTTCTAACGCATGCCCCAGTCCCTCCGAACCGTATCCCCAGCACCTTCAGGCCGTTAGTCCTGACGGTGAAGGGGACAAAGGATCGGTCAGCCCAGTTCCCAAAGAACATGGCCTCGCTCTTCCCACGATTTACCTTGGCTCCCGAGGCCAGTTCGAACTGGTCGCAGATGTGGATCAGTCTGCGCACCGACAGTGGATCTGAGCAGAAGACGGCGACATCGTCCATGTACAGGGAGGCTTTGACCTGAGTGCCTCCACTGCCTGGGATCGTCACTCCCCTTATGCGCGGATCCTTCCTGATGGACTCAGCAAAGGGTTCTATGCAATACACAAACAGGATAGGGGAGAGAGGGCAGCCCTGCCTGACTCCAGATTTAATCGGAAAGCTATCCGATTCCCACCCATTGATTGAGACTGCGCTACTGATGTTAGTGTAGAGCAGTTGGATCCAATTGCGAATTCCCTCCCCAAACCCCATTTTGGAGAGCACATCCACCATGTAGGTGTGCGATATTCTGTCAAAGGCCTTCTCCTGATCCAGGCTGATGAGGCAGGTGCCCACACCCCTGTCCTGTACATAGGCAAACATATCCCTGAGCAGCGCGAGGCTGTCAGAGATCTTCCTGCCCGGCACAGAGCAGGTCTGGTCAGGGCGGATCACCAATTCCAGAGCGGACTTGACCCGGTTGGCGATGACCTTGGACAGAATCTTATAGTCCACATTCAACAGTGAAATGGGTCGCCAATTTCTAATTTCCTCCCTTTCCCCCTTGTGTTTGTAGATGAGGGTGATGATGCCTTTCCTCATGGATTCTGACATGCTGCCGGCCAGGAGCATACTCTCGTACACTTCTAGCAGGTCTGGGCCCATCCAGTCCCACAGAGCCGAATACAACTCCGCCGGCAAGCCGTCGCTTCCGGGGGTTTTACTCTTCTCGAAGGACTCAAGGGCCTTAGTCAGTTCGTCAGGAGTTAGCGGTTTGTCCAGACTCTCCCGTGTACTGTCGTCTAAGACCTCCGTGGTAGAGGACAGGAAGGACTGGGAGGCCGTGCTGTCTGTGGGCTTCACGTCATACAATCTGGCATAAAAGGATTTGCTGATTTTCAAAATGTCGGACTGCGATGACTTTACTGAGCCATCTTCTTCCTTCAGGCTGCTGATCACAGAGCTCTCTCTGTGTACCTTTTGGAAGAAGAAACGTGAGCACGTCTCATCCTGCTCCACGGAGCAGACTCTGGAACAGAAGATGATCTTGGAGGCCTCTGAGGCAAAGAGCGAGGCTTGCTGGCTCTTCACCTCTTGGAGTTCCTCCTTGACATCGACCCCCATCGACTGCAGCCGGAACAGGTTCTACATGTTTTTCTGGAGTTGGGACATTTCCCTCTGTTCCTTTCTAGCTTTCTGGGCGCCTTTGAGGATGAAAAACCTCTTGATGTTTCTCTTGATCGCTTCCCACCAGTGTGTCAGGGACTCAAAGAGGGGTTTCACGGTTCTCCAACCTTTGTAATCCCTCTTGAGCTCCTCAATGTTCTCTGGGGTCAGCAGTTGCACGTTTAGCTTCCATGCCCTCCTGCCCACCCTCTGGTCTTCCTCTAAGTAACAGTCAGCCAGTAGGAGGCAGTGGTCAGAGAAGAACACCGGCTTGACGTCGGTGGATCTGACTGCGAACGCACGGGACACAAACAGGAAGTCTATCCAGGAACGGATGGACCCGTCTGGCCGCGACCAGGTGTATCTACGCTGCGCTCCGTCTGCAGAGTTGCTGAAGACGTTGTGCAGCTTGGCATCCTTAACTGTTTCCATCAGGGATCTGGACATAGCGTCCAATCTGCTGTCGGCACTGCCGGATCGTCCAGCCGCATCGATGATGCAGTTGAAGTCACCGCCCAGAATGACTGGCCTGGAGGTCGCCAGCAGCAGTGGGAGCCACTGAAAAACCACCAGCCGCTCGGCCTTTTGTGCCGGGGCGTACACGGTAATTAACCGGAGTGGAGCGTTCTTGTACATTACGTGCTGCACTGTCGGTGGGTGAGTGCTGAGGGACTTTTGAACCATCAGAGATTCTTTCTTTCAGGTGAGATGTTAAGCTAAGGTTCAGTCTGCCCTTTAATGTGAATGTTAAAGATGCCAACATGCTTTTTGAAGAAGCATCGAGAGTCCCATTGATGTCCTGACCCAGATTTGTTCATCAACCAACACAACTAAAAACAGATTACCTGGTCATTATCACATGCCTGCTTGTGGGATCTTGCTGTGTGCAAATTTGCTGCTGCGTTTACGACATTCATTGGCTGAGAAGTTCTTTGGAATGTCCCGAGGATATGAAAGACACTTAATAAATTCAAGCCCTTTCTTTTGTCCTTTAGTTGATGGTGGGGCTTTTATGTGAAATCAGTTTGAACAGTCTCGATCAGCCCCCGGTGAGTGTAGAGCCACAGAATTATCCTGAATAAAAACAACAGGAGATTCGGCTGATACTTTGATCCCTGAGAGAAATAGGCAAAGATGTTTCAGGGAGGAATAAGTTTGAGAAGTGGGGGGTGGGGGTGGGGATGAGGGGGTGAGTGGGGGTGGGGGTGGGGGCGATGTTAAAGATGGGGAAATGGATAAAGTCAAGTCTCTTTTCTCCATGCATCCTCCCATCCCCTGCCCTGTGGGGAACGAAATGGCTGAATGTTGGCTGGGTCAAAAACAACAACAGCTTGAAGTTACATTTATATGGCGCCGTTCATGCACTAAAACATCCCAAGGCACTCCACAAGAGTGTAAATCAGACCAAATTTGACACTGAGCCATGTAAAGGGATATTATATAGCAGTGATATTGACAAAAGGGATGCAATCACAGAAAGAGAGTGCACAGGAGGCCATTCAGCCCATTGTGCCCGTGCTGGCTCTTTGAAGGGGCTGATGATGGTGGTGTGAGGCAAAGGACGATGGTCCTGGGACAAGCACAGAAAAGGATGGGTCTGAAAGAGGTTCCAGCAGAGGGAGAGAGAAGCAAGGAAAATGCGGAAAAGAGGAGAATTCCATATCATGGGAATGTGGTGGAGAAAGAGGAGACCCCAGGGTGTGGACTACCCCATTGGCTGTGTACAGATAGGGGGCCCTACCCCAGCACAAGCCCACAACCACCACCCCCACCCCCCACCACATCCCAGTACTACCCCACACCCCCACCCCCAGCACCGACCAACACCCCCACCCCAACCACAGCCCACATTCCCTCATAGCCCCACCTCCAGCATCACCCCGCACCCCGAGCCCACAATACCAGCCCACGCCTCCCCAAACCCACCTCACTCCACCTCACACCCCCTGCTTCCTCACTCCACAGATTGTAAAGAAATCTACTATTTAGAACCTCTAACTCTGTCCTCCACCCCCATTTCCCTGAGGCAGGCAGCCATTTTCTGGTTCTACAGGTTTGGTGCCAGAATGGAGAAGTGTAACTATTATAGGTTAAGAGTGAGGGAGTGCTGTGCTGTCAGAGGATGAGTACTGAGGGAGTGCTGCATTGTCAGAGGGTGAGTGCTGAGGGAGTGCTGCACTGTCAGAGGGTCAGTACTGAAGGAGTGCTGCACAGTCAGAGGGTCAGTACTGAGGGAGTGATGCGCTGTCAGAGGGTCAGTACTGAGGGAGTGATGCGCTGTTAGAGAGTCAGTACTGAGGGAGTGCTGCGCTGTCAGAGGGTCAGTACTGAGGGAGTGATGCGCTGTCAGCGGGTCAGTACTGAGGGAGTGCTGCGCTGTCAGAGGGTGAGTGCTGAGGGAGTGATGCGCTGCCAGAGAGTCAGTACTGAGGGAGTGCTGCGCTGTCAGAGGGTCAGTACTGAGGGAGTGATGCGCTGTCAGAGGGTCAGTACTGAGGGAGTGATGCGCTGTCAGCGGGTCAGTAAGGGAGTGATGCGCTGTCAGAGGGTGAGTGCTGAGGGAGTGATGCGCTGTCAGAGAGTCAGTACTGAGGGAGTGATGCGCTGTCAGAGGGTCAGTACTGAGGGAGTGATGCGCTGTCAGAGGGTCAGTACTGAGGGAGTGATGCGCTGTCAGAGGGTGAGTACTGAGGGAGTGCTGCACTGTCAGAGGGTCAGTACTGAGGGAGTGATGCGCTGTCAGAGAGTCAGTACTGTGGGAGTGCTGCACTGTCAGAGGGTGAGTACTGAGGGAGTGCTGCACTGTCAGAGGGTCAGTACTGAGGGAGTGATGCGCTGTCAGAGAGTCAGTACTGAGGGAGTGATGCACTGTCAGAGGGTCAGTACTGAGGGAGTGCTGCACTGTCAGAGGGTCAGTACTGAGGGAGTGCTGCGCTGTCAGAGGGTCAGTACTGAGGGAGTGCTGCACTGTCGGAGGGTCAGTACTGAGGGAGGGCTGCACTGTCAGAGGGTCAGCACTGAGGGAGTGATGCGCTGTCAGAGGGTCAGTACTGAAGGAGTGCTGCGCTGTCAGAGGGTGAGTACTGAGGGAGTGCTGCGCTGTCAGAGGGTGAGTACTGAGGGAGTGATGCACTGTCAGAGGGTCATTACTGAAGGAGTGCTGCGCTGTCAGAGGGTGAGTACTGAGGGAGTGCTGCACTGTCAGAGAGTAAGTACTGAGGGAGTGCTGCACTGTCAGAGGGTCAGTACTGAGGGAGTGCTGCACCATCAGAGGGTGAGTACTGAGGGAGTGATGCGCTGTCAGAGGGTCAGTACTGAGGGAGTGCTGCACTGTCAGGGGGTCAGTACTGAAGGAGTGCTGCATTGTATTTTTTTTTTAAATATACTTTATTCATAAAATATCTGGAAGAACATTCCAAAACATTTCAAAATCACCATCACTTAAGTACAATCAGATTCAACTTTTACACATGGATCACTAGGTGCATCAATACAATCAATGAATATTACAATCATTTCAATATGGTCAATGCAGACAATCAGACAATGGGATTGGAGTTATCAACATACATCATGTTGCACTCTGAGGTGCTTCAATACAATTACAATACAATTAGTATTCAATGCAGACATTCATTTTGAGCTGTACAGCCCGAGGGGCTCTCAACAGTTCCCAGCCCCTCGGTGCATTGTGGCAGAAAGGTCTTAGACAGTGACCTTTCCCCATTGCGCCTTTGCGGCGGCTGCCCCAAGCTTTAGTGCGTCCCTCAGCACGTAGTCCTGGACCTTGGAATGGGCCAGTCTGCAACACTCGGTCGGGGACAACTCTTTGTGCTGGAAGACCAACAAGTTTCGGGCAGACCAAAGAGCGTCTTTCACCGAGTTGATGATCCTCCAGCTGCAGTTGATGTTTGTCTCGGTGTGTGTCCCTGGGAACAGCCCGTATAGCACAGAGTCCTGTGTCACAGAACTGCTCGGCATGAACCTCGACAGAAACCACTGCATCTCTCTCCAGACCTTCTTTGCAAAGGCACAATCCACAAGGAGGTGAACAACGGTCTCTTCCCCACCACAGCCACCTCGAGGGCAACATGCAGAGGGGGTGAGACTCCTGGCGTGTTGGAGGGATCTGATGGGGAGGGCCTTTCTCACCACCAGCCTAGCTACATCTTGGTGGTTGTTGGAAAGTTCTAGCGATGAGGCATTCTGCTAATTGACTTTGACAGTCTGCTCGGGGAACCATCCCACAGGATCCACCCTCTCCTTTTCCCGCAGGGTCTCTAGGACATTACGTGCCGACCACTGCCTGATGGACTTGTGCTCAAAGGTGTTTCTCTGCATAAATTTTTCCACCAGGGACAGGTGGTACGGCACGGTCCAACTACTTGGAGCGTTCCGCGGCAGCGTGGCCAGACCCATCCTTCGCAACACCGGGGACAGGTAGAACCTCAGCACATAGTGACACTTAGAGTTTGCGTACCGAGGGTCTACGCACAGCTTGATGCAGCCGCGCACAAAAGTGTCCATCAGTATGAGGGCGATGTTGGGCACGTTTTTCTCCCCTTTATCTAGAGGCTTGTACATCGCGTCCCTGCAGACACGATCCATTTTTGACCTCCAGATAAAGCGGAAGATGGCTCGGGTGATCGTCATCATGCAGGAGTCTGGAATGGGCCAGACCTGCGCCACGTACAGCAACAGCGAGAGTGCCTCACACCTGATGACCAGGTTCTTACCCGCAATGGAGAGGGAGCATCGCTCCCACGTGCCCAGTTTCCTTTTCACCATAGACACTCGCTCCTTCCAGTTTCTAACGCATGCCCCAGTCCCTCCGAACCGTATCCCCAGCACCTTCAGGCCGTTAGTCCTGACGGTGAAGGGGACAAAGGATCGGTCAGCCCAGTTCCCAAAGAACATGGCCTCGCTCTTCCCACGATTTACCTTGGCTCCCGAGGCCAGTTCGAACTGGTCGCAGATGTGGATCAGTCTGCGCACCGACAGTGGATCTGAGCAGAAGATGGCGACATCATCCATGTACAGGGAGGCTTTGACCTGAGTGCCTCCACTGCCTGGGATCGTCACTCCCCTTATGCGCGGATCCTTCCTGATGGACTCAGGAAAGGGTTCTATGCAATACACAAACAGGACAGGGGAGAGAGGGCAGCCCTGCCTGACTCCAGATTTAATCGGAAAGCTATCCGATTCCCACCCATTGATTGAGACTGCGCTACTGATGTTAGTGTAGAGCAGTTGGATCCAATTGCGAATTCCCTCCCCAAACCCCATTTTGGAGAGCACATCCACCATGTAGGTGTGCGATATTCTGTCAAAGGCCTTCTCCTGATCCAGGCTGATGAGGCAGGTATCCACACCCCTGTCCTGTACATAGGCAATCGTATCCCTGAGCAGCGCCAGGCTGTCAGAGATCTTCCTGCCCGGCACAGTGCAGGTCTGGTCAGGGTGGATCACCAATTCCAGAGCGGACTTGACCCGGTTGGCGATGACCTTGGACAGAATCTTATAGTCCACATTCAACAGTGAAATGGGTCGCCAATTTCTAATTTCCTCCCTTTCCCCCTTGTGTTTGTAGATGAGGGTGATGATGCCTTTCCTCATGGATTCTGACATGCTGCCGGCCAGGAGCATACTCTCGTACACCCCTAGCAGGTCTGGGCCCATCCAGTCCCACAGAGCCGAATACAACTCCGCCGGCAAGCCGTCGCTTCCGGGGGTTTTACTCTTCTCGAAGGACTCAAGGGCCTTAGTCAGTTCGTCAGGAGTTAGCGGTTTGTCCAGACTCTCCCGTGTACTGTCGTCTAAGACCTCCGTGGTAGAGGACAGGAAGGACTGGGAGGCCGTGCTGTCTGTGGGCTTCACGTCATACAATCTGGCATAAAAGGATTTGCTGATTTTCAAAATGTCGGACTGCGATGACTTTACTGAGCCATCTTCTTCCTTCAGGCTGCTGATCACAGAGCTCTCTCTGTGTACCTTTTGGAAGAAGAAACGTGAGCACGTCTCATCCTGCTCCACGGAGCGGACTCTGGAACAGAAGATGATCTTGGAGGCCTCTGAGGCAAAGAGCGAGGCTTGCTGGCTCTTCACCTCTTGGAGTTCCTCCTTGACATCGACCCCCATCGACTGCAGCCGGAACAGGTTCTACATGTTTTTCTGGAGTTGGGACATTTCCCTCTGTTCCTTTCTAGCTTTCTGGGCGCCTTTGAGGATGAAAAACCTCTTGATGTTTCTCTTGATCGCTTCCCAGCAGTGTGTCAGGGACTCAAAGAGGGGTTTCACGGTTCTCCAACCTTTGTAATCCCTCTTGAGCTCCTCAATGTTCTCTGGGGTCAGCAGTTGCACGTTTAGCTTCCATGCCCTCCTGCCCACCCTCTGGTCTTCCTCTAAGTAACAGTCAGCCAGTAGGAGGCAGTGGTCAGAGAAGAACACCGGCTTGACGTCGGTGGATCTGACTGCGAACGCACGGGACACAAACAGGAAGTCTATCCAGGAACGGATGGACCCGTCTGGCCGCGACCAGGTGTATCTACGCTGCGCTCCGTCTGCAGAGTTGCTGAAGACGTTGTGCAGCTTGGCATCCTTAACTGTTTCCATCAGGGATCTGGACATAGCGTCCAATCTGCTGTCGGCACTGCCGGATCGTCCAGCCGCATCGATGATGCAGTTGAAGTCACCGCCCAGAATGACTGGCCTGGAGGTCGCCAGCAGCAGTGGGAGCCACTGAAAAACCACCAGCCGCTCGGCCTTTTGTGCCGGGGCGTACACGGTAATTAACCGGAGTGGAGCGTTCTTGTACATTACGTGCTGCACTGTCGGTGGGTGAGTGCTGAGGGACTTTTGAACCATCAGAGATTCTTTCTTTCAGGTGAGATGTTAAGCTAAGGTTCAGTCTGCCCTTTAATGTGAATGTTAAAGATGCCAACATGCTTTTTGAAGAAGCATCGAGAGTCCCATTGATGTCCTGACCCAGATTTGTTCATCAACCAACACAACTAAAAACAGATTACCTGGTCATTATCACATGCCTGCTTGTGGGATCTTGCTGTGTGCAAATTTGCTGCTGCGTTTACGACATTCATTGGCTGAGAAGTTCTTTGGAATGTCCCGAGGATATGAAAGACACTTAATAAATTCAAGCCCTTTCTTTTGTCCTTTAGTTGATGGTGGGGCTTTTATGTGAAATCAGTTTGAACAGTCTCGATCAGCCCCCGGTGAGTGTAGAGCCACAGAATTATCCTGAATAAAAACAACAGGAGATTCGGCTGATACTTTGATCCCTGAGAGAAATAGGCAAAGATGTTTCAGGGAGGAATAAGTTTGAGAAGTGGGGGGTGGGGGTGGGGATGAGGGGGTGAGTGGGGGTGGGGGTGGGGGCGATGTTAAAGATGGGGAAATGGATAAAGTCAAGTCTCTTTTCTCCATGCATCCTCCCATCCCCTGCCCTGTGGGGAACGAAATGGCTGAATGTTGGCTGGGTCAAAAACAACAACAGCTTGAAGTTACATTTATATGGCGCCGTTCATGCACTAAAACATCCCAAGGCACTCCACAAGAGTGTAAATCAGACCAAATTTGACACTGAGCCATGTAAAGGGATATTATATAGCAGTGATATTGACAAAAGGGATGCAATCACAGAAAGAGAGTGCACAGGAGGCCATTCAGCCCATTGTGCCCGTGCTGGCTCTTTGAAGGGGCTGATGATGGTGGTGTGAGGCAAAGGACGATGGTCCTGGGACAAGCACAGAAAAGGATGGGTCTGAAAGAGGTTCCAGCAGAGGGAGAGAGAAGCAAGGAAAATGTGGAAAAGAGGAGAATTCCATATCATGGGAATGTGGTGGAGAAAGAGGAGACCCCAGGGTGTGGACTACCCCATTGGCTGTGTACAGATAGGGGGCCCTACCCCAGCACCAGCCCACAACCACCACCCCCACCCCCCACCACATCCCAGTACTACCCCACACCCCGACCCCCCAGCACCGACCAACACCCCCACCCCAACCACAGCCCACATTCCCTCATAGCCCCACCTCCAGCATCACCCCGCACCCCGAGCCCACAATACCAGCCCACGCCTCCCCAAACCCACCTCACTCCACCTCACACCCCCTGCTTCCTCACTCCACAGATTGTAAAGAAATCTACTATTTAGAACCTCTAACTCTGTCCTCCACCCCCATTTCCCTGAGGCAGGCAGCCATTTTCTGGTTCTACAGGTTTGGTGCCAGAATGGAGAAGTGTAACTATTATAGGTTCAGAGTGAGGGAGTGCTGTGCTGTCAGAGGATGAGTACTGAGGGAGTGCTGCATTGTCAGAGGGTGAGTGCTGAGGGAGTGCTGCACTGTCAGAGGGTCAGTACTGAAGGAGTGCTGCACAGTCAGAGGGTCAGTACTGAGGGAGTGATGCGCTGTCAGAGGGTCAGTACTGAGGGAGTGATGCGCTGTCAGAGGGTCAGTACTGAGGGAGTGATGCGCTGTTAGAGAGTCAGTACTGAGGGAGTGCTGCGCTGTCAGAGGGTCAGTACTGAGGGAGTGATGCGCTGTCAGCGGGTCAGTACTGAGGGAGTGCTGCGCTGTCAGAGGGTGAGTGCTGAGGGAGTGATGCGCTGCCAGAGGGTCAGTACTGAGGGAGTGCTGCGCTGTCAGAGGGTCAGTACTGAGGGAGTGCTGCACTGTCAGAGGGTCAGTACTGAGGGAGTGCTGCACTGTCAGAGGGTCAGTACTGAGGGAGTGCTGCGCTGTCAGAGGGTCAGTACTGAGGGAGTGCTGCACTGTCGGAAGGTCAGTACTGAGGGAGGGCTGCACTGTCAGAGGGTCAGTACTGAGGGAGTGATGCGCTGTCAGAGGGTCAGTACTGAAGGAGTGCTGCGCTGTCAGAGGGTGAGTACTGAGGGAGTGCTGCGCTGTCAGAGGGTGAGTACTGAGGGAGTGCTGCACTGTCAGAGAGTAAGTACTGAAGGAGTGCTGCACTGTCAGAGGGTCAGTACTGAGGGAGTGCTGCACCATCAGAGGGTGAGTACTGAGGGAGTGATGCGCTGTCAGAGGGTCAGTACTGAGGGAGTGCTGCACTGTCAGGGGGTCAGTACTGAAGGAGTGCTGCATTGTATTTTTTTTTTAAATATACTTTATTCATAAAATATCTGGAAGAACATTCCAAAACATTTCAAAATCACCATCACTTAAGTACAATCAGATTCAACTTTTACACATGGATCACTAGGTGCATCAATACAATCAATGAATATTACAATCATTTCAATATGGTCAATGCAGACAATCAGACAATGGGATTGGAGTTATCAACATACATCATGTTGCACTCTGAGGTGCTTCAATACAATTACAATACAATTAGTATTCAATGCAGACATTCATTTTGAGCTGTACAGCCCGAGGGGCTCTCAACAGTTCCCAGTCCCTCAGTGCACTGTGGCAGAAAGGTCTTAGACAGTGACCTTTCCCCATTGCGCCTTTGTGGCGGCTGCCCCAAGCTTTAGTGCGTCCCTCAGCACGTAGTCCTGGACCTTGGAATGGGCCAGTCTGCAACACTCGGTCGGGGACAACTCTTTGTGCTGGAAGACCAACAAGTTTCGGGCAGACCAAAGAGCGTCTTTCACCGAGTTGATGATCCTCCAGCTGCAGTTGATGTTTGTCTCGGTGTGTGTCCCTGGGAACAGCCCGTATAGCACAGAGTCCTGTGTCACAGAACTGCTCGGCATGAACCTCGACAGAAACCACTGCATCTCTCTCCAGACCTTCTTTGCAAAGGCACAATCCACAAGGAGGTGAACAACGGTCTCTTCCCCACCACAGCCACCTCGAGGGCAACATGCAGAGGGGGTGAGACTCCTGGCGTGTTGGAGGGATCTGATGGGGAGGGCCTTTCTCACCAGCAGCCTAGCTACATCTTGGTGGTTGTTGGAAAGTTCTAGCGATGAGGCATTCTGCTAATTGACTTTGACAGTCTGCTCGGGGAACCATCCCACAGGATCCACCCTCTCCTTTTCCCGCAGGGTCTCTAGGACATTACGTGCCGACCACTGCCTGATGGACTTGTGCTCAAAGGTGTTTCTCTGCATAAATTTTTCCACCAGGGACAGGTGGTACGGCACGGTCCAACTACTTGGAGCGTTCCGCGGCAGCGTGGCCAGACCCATCCTTCGCAACACCGGGGACAGGTAGAACCTCAGCACATAGTGACACTTAGAGTTTGCGTACCGAGGGTCTACGCACAGCTTGATGCAGCCGCGCACAGAAGTGTCCATCAGTATGAGGGCGATGTTGGGCACGTTTTTCTCCCCTTTATCTAGAGGCTTGTACATCGCGTCCCTGCAGACACGATCCATTTTTGACCTCCAGATAAAGCGAAAGATGGCTCGGGTGATCGTCATCACGCAGGAGTCTGGAATGGGCCAGACCTGCGCCACATACAGCAACAGCGAGAGTGCCTCACACCTGATGACCAAGTTCTTACCCGCAATGGAGAGGGAGCATCGCTCCCACGTGCCCAGTTTCCTTTTCACCATAGACACTCGCTCCTTCCAGTTTCTAACGCATGCCCCAGTCCCTCCGAACCGTATCCCCAGCACCTTCAGGCCGTTAGTCCTGACGGTGAAGGGGACAAAGGATCGGTCAGCCCAGTTCCCAAAGAACATGGCCTCGCTCTTCCCACGATTTACCTTGGCTCCCGAGGCCAGTTCGAACTGGTCGCAGATGTGGATCAGTCTGCGCACCGACAGTGGATCTGAGCAGAAGACGGCGACATCGTCCATGTACAGGGAGGCTTTGACCTGAGTGCCTCCACTGCCTGGGATCGTCACTCCCCTTATGCGCGGATCCTTCCTGATGGACTCAGCAAAGGGTTCTATGCAATACACAAACAGGATAGGGGAGAGAGGGCAGCCCTGCCTGACTCCAGATTTAATCGGAAAGCTATCCGATTCCCACCCATTGATTGAGACTGCGCTACTGATGTTAGTGTAGAGCAGTTGGATCCAATTGCGAATTCCCTCCCCAAACCCCATTTTGGAGAGCACATCCACCATGTAGGTGTGCGATATTCTGTCAAAGGCCTTCTCCTGATCCAGGCTGATGAGGCAGGTGCCCACACCCCTGTCCTGTACATAGGCAAACATATCCCTGAGCAGCGCGAGGCTGTCAGAGATCTTCCTGCCCGGCACAGAGCAGGTCTGGTCAGGGCGGATCACCAATTCCAGAGCGGACTTGACCCGGTTGGCGATGACCTTGGACAGAATCTTATAGTCCACATTCAACAGTGAAATGGGTCGCCAATTTCTAATTTCCTCCCTTTCCCCCTTGTGTTTGTAGATGAGGGTGATGATGCCTTTCCTCATGGATTCTGACATGCTGCCGGCCAGGAGCATACTCTCGTACACTTCTAGCAGGTCTGGGCCCATCCAGTCCCACAGAGCCGAATACAACTCCGCCGGCAAGCCGTCGCTTCCGGGGGTTTTACTCTTCTCGAAGGACTCAAGGGCCTTAGTCAGTTCGTCAGGAGTTAGCGGTTTGTCCAGACTCTCCCGTGTACTGTCGTCTAAGACCTCCGTGGTAGAGGACAGGAAGGACTGGGAGGCCGTGCTGTCTGTGGGCTTCACGTCATACAATCTGGCATAAAAGGATTTGCTGATTTTCAAAATGTCGGACTGCGATGACTTTACTGAGCCATCTTCTTCCTTCAGGCTGCTGATCACAGAGCTCTCTCTGTGTACCTTTTGGAAGAAGAAACGTGAGCACGTCTCATCCTGCTCCACGGAGCAGACTCTGGAACAGAAGATGATCTTGGAGGCCTCTGAGGCAAAGAGCGAGGCTTGCTGGCTCTTCACCTCTTGGAGTTCCTCCTTGACATCGACCCCCATCGACTGCAGCCGGAACAGGTTCTACATGTTTTTCTGGAGTTGGGACATTTCCCTCTGTTCCTTTCTAGCTTTCTGGGCGCCTTTGAGGATGAAAAACCTCTTGATGTTTCTCTTGATCGCTTCCCAGCAGTGTGTCAGGGACTCAAAGAGGGGTTTCACGGTTCTCCAACCTTTGTAATCCCTCTTGAGCTCCTCAATGTTCTCTGGGGTCAGCAGTTGCACGTTTAGCTTCCATGCCCTCCTGCCCACCCTCTGGTCTTCCTCTAAGTAACAGTCAGCCAGTAGGAGGCAGTGGTCAGAGAAGAACACCGGCTTGACGTCGGTGGATCTGACTGCGAACGCACGGGACACAAACAGGAAGTCTATCCAGGAACGGATGGACCCGTCTGGCCGCGACCAGGTGTATCTACGCTGCGCTCCGTCTGCAGAGTTGCTGAAGACGTTGTGCAGCTTGGCATCCTTAACTGTTTCCATCAGGGATCTGGACATAGCGTCCAATCTGCTGTCGGCACTGCCGGATCGTCCAGCCGCATCGATGATGCAGTTGAAGTCACCGCCCAGAATGACTGGCCTGGAGGTCGCCAGCAGCAGTGGGAGCCACTGAAAAACCACCAGCCGCTCGGCCTTTTGTGCCGGGGCGTACACGGTAATTAACCGGAGTGGAGCGTTCTTGTACATTACGTGCTGCACTGTCGGTGGGTGAGTGCTGAGGGACTTTTGAACCATCAGAGATTCTTTCTTTCAGGTGAGATGTTAAGCTAAGGTTCAGTCTGCCCTTTAATGTGAATGTTAAAGATGCCAACATGCTTTTTGAAGAAGCATCGAGAGTCCCATTGATGTCCTGACCCAGATTTGTTCATCAACCAACACAACTAAAAACAGATTACCTGGTCATTATCACATGCCTGCTTGTGGGATCTTGCTGTGTGCAAATTTGCTGCTGCGTTTACGACATTCATTGGCTGAGAAGTTCTTTGGAATGTCCCGAGGATATGAAAGACACTTAATAAATTCAAGCCCTTTCTTTTGTCCTTTAGTTGATGGTGGGGCTTTTATGTGAAATCAGTTTGAACAGTCTCGATCAGCCCCCGGTGAGTGTAGAGCCACAGAATTATCCTGAATAAAAACAACAGGAGATTCGGCTGATACTTTGATCCCTGAGAGAAATAGGCAAAGATGTTTCAGGGAGGAATAAGTTTGAGAAGTGGGGGGTGGGGGTGGGGATGAGGGGGTGAGTGGGGGTGGGGGTGGGGGCGATGTTAAAGATGGGGAAATGGATAAAGTCAAGTCTCTTTTCTCCATGCATCCTCCCATCCCCTGCCCTGTGGGGAACGAAATGGCTGAATGTTGGCTGGGTCAAAAACAACAACAGCTTGAAGTTACATTTATATGGCGCCGTTCATGCACTAAAACATCCCAAGGCACTCCACAAGAGTGTAAATCAGACCAAATTTGACACTGAGCCATGTAAAGGGATATTATATAGCAGTGATATTGACAAAAGGGATGCAATCACAGAAAGAGAGTGCACAGGAGGCCATTCAGCCCATTGTGCCCGTGCTGGCTCTTTGAAGGGGCTGATGATGGTGGTGTGAGGCAAAGGACGATGGTCCTGGGACAAGCACAGAAAAGGATGGGTCTGAAAGAGGTTCCAGCAGAGGGAGAGAGAAGCAAGGAAAATGTGGAAAAGAGGAGAATTCCATATCATGGGAATGTGGTGGAGAAAGAGGAGACCCCAGGGTGTGGACTACCCCATTGGCTGTGTACAGATAGGGGGCCCTACCCCAGCACCAGCCCACAACCACCACCCCCACCCCCCACCACATCCCAGTACTACCCCACACCCCGACCCCCCAGCACCGACCAACACCCCCACCCCAACCACAGCCCACATTCCCTCATAGCCCCACCTCCAGCATCACCCCGCACCCCGAGCCCACAATACCAGCCCACGCCTCCCCAACCCCACCTCACTCCACCGCACACCCCCTGCTTCCTCACTCCACAGATTGTAAAGAAATCTACTATTTAGAACCTCTAACTCTGTCCTCCACCCCCATTTCCCTGAGGCAGGCAGCCATTTTCTGGTTCTACAGGTTTGGTGCCAGAATGGAGAAGTGTAACTATTATAGGTTCAGAGTGAGGGAGTGCTGTGCTGTCAGAGGATGAGTACTGAGGGAGTGCTGCATTGTCAGAGGGTGAGTGCTGAGGGAGTGCTGCACTGTCAGAGGGTCAGTACTGAAGGAGTGCTGCACTGTCAGAGGGTCAGTACTGAGGGAGTGCTGCACTGTCAGAGAGTCAGTACTGAGGGAGTGCTGCGCTGTCAGAGGGTCAGTACTGAGGGAGTGCTGCACTGTCAGAGGGTCAGTACTGAGGGAGTGATGCGCTGTCAGAGGGTCAGTACTGAGGGAGTGATGCGCTGTTAGAGAGTCAGTACTGAGGGAGTGCTGCGCTGTCAGAGGGTCAGTACTGAGGGAGTGATGCGCTGTCAGCGGGTCAGTACTGAGGGAGTGCTGCGCTGTCAGAGGGTGAGTGCTGAGGGAGTGATGCGCTGCCAGAGAGTCAGTACTGAGGGAGTGCTGCGCTGTCAGAGGGTCAGTACTGAGGGAGTGCTGCACTGTCAGAGGGTCAGTACTGAGGGAGTGCTGCACTGTCAGAGGGTCAGTACTGAGGGAGTGCTGCGCTGTCAGAGGGTCAGTACTGAGGGAGTGCTGCACTGTCGGAAGGTCAGTACTGAGGGAGGGCTGCACTGTCAGAGGGTCAGTACTGAGGGAGTGATGCGCTGTCAGAGGGTCAGTACTGAAGGAGTGCTGCGCTGTCAGAGGGTGAGTACTGAGGGAGTGCTGCGCTGTCAGAGGGTGAGTACTGAGGGAGTGATGCACTGTCAGAGGGTCAGTACTGAAGGAGTGCTGCGCTGTCAGAGGGTGAGTACTGAGGGAGTGCTGCACTGTCAGAGAGTAAGTACTGAAGGAGTGCTGCACTGTCAGAGGGTCAGTACTGAGGGAGTGCTGCACCATCAGAGGGTGAGTACTGAGGGAGTGATGCGCTGTCAGAGGGTCAGTACTGAGGGAGTGCTGCACTGTCAGGGGGTCAGTACTGAAGGAGTGCTGCATTGTATTTTTTTTTTAAATATACTTTATTCATAAAATATCTGGAAGAACATTCCAAAACATTTCAAAATCACCATCACTTAAGTACAATCAGATTCAACTTTTACACATGGATCACTAGGTGCATCAATACAATCAATGAATATTACAATCATTTCAATATGGTCAATGCAGACAATCAGACAATGGGATTGGAGTTATCAACATACATCATGTTGCACTCTGAGGTGCTTCAATACAATTACAATACAATTAGTATTCAATGCAGACATTCATTTTGAGCTGTACAGCCCGAGGGGCTCTCAACAGTTCCCAGTCCCTCAGTGCACTGTGGCAGAAAGGTCTTAGACAGTGACCTTTCCCCATTGCGCCTTTGTGGCGGCTGCCCCAAGCTTTAGTGCGTCCCTCAGCACGTAGTCCTGGACCTTGGAATGGGCCAGTCTGCAACACTCGGTCGGGGACAACTCTTTGTGCTGGAAGACCAACAAGTTTCGGGCAGACCAAAGAGCGTCTTTCACCGAGTTGATGATCCTCCAGCTGCAGTTGATGTTTGTCTCGGTGTGTGTCCCTGGGAACAGCCCGTATAGCACAGAGTCCTGTGTCACAGAACTGCTCGGCATGAACCTCGACAGAAACCACTGCATCTCTCTCCAGACCTTCTTTGCAAAGGCACAATCCACAAGGAGGTGAACAACGGTCTCTTCCCCACCACAGCCACCTCGAGGGCAACATGCAGAGGGGGTGAGACTCCTGGCGTGTTGGAGGGATCTGATGGGGAGGGCCTTTCTCACCACCAGCCTAGCTACATCTTGGTGGTTGTTGGAAAGTTCTAGCGATGAGGCATTCTGCTAATTGACTTTGACAGTCTGCTCGGGGAACCATCCCACAGGATCCACCCTCTCCTTTTCCCGCAGGGTCTCTAGGACATTACGTGCCGACCACTGCCTGATGGACTTGTGCTCAAAGGTGTTTCTCTGCATAAATTTTTCCACCAGGGACAGGTGGTACGGCACGGTCCAACTACTTGGAGCGTTCCGCGGCAGCGTGGCCAGACCCATCCTTCGCAACACCGGGGACAGGTAGAACCTCAGCACATAGTGACACTTAGAGTTTGCGTACCGAGGGTCTACGCACAGCTTGATGCAGCCGCGCACAGAAGTGTCCATCAGTATGAGGGCGATGTTGGGCACGTTTTTCTCCCCTTTATCTAGAGGCTTGTACATCGCGTCCCTGCAGACACGATCCATTTTTGACCTCCAGATAAAGCGAAAGATGGCTCGGGTGATCGTCATCACGCAGGAGTCTGGAATGGGCCAGACCTGCGCCACATACAGCAACAGCGAGAGTGCCTCACACCTGATGACCAAGTTCTTACCCGCAATGGAGAGGGAGCATCGCTCCCACGTGCCCAGTTTCCTTTTCACCATAGACACTCGCTCCTTCCAGTTTCTAACGCATGCCCCAGTCCCTCCGAACCGTATCCCCAGCACCTTCAGGCCGTTAGTCCTGACGGTGAAGGGGACAAAGGATCGGTCAGCCCAGTTCCCAAAGAACATGGCCTCGCTCTTCCCACGATTTACCTTGGCTCCCGAGGCCAGTTCGAACTGGTCGCAGATGTGGATCAGTCTGTGCACCGACAGTGGATCTGAGCAGAAGACGGCGACATCGTCCATGTACAGGGAGGCTTTGACCTGAGTGCCTCCACTGCCTGGGATCGTCACTCCCCTTATGCGCGGATCCTTCCTGATGGACTCAGCAAAGGGTTCTATGCAATACACAAACAGGATAGGGGAGAGAGGGCAGCCCTGCCTGACTCCAGATTTAATCGGAAAGCTATCCGATTCCCACCCATTGATTGAGACTGCGCTACTGATGTTAGTGTAGAGCAGTTGGATCCAATTGCGAATTCCCTCCCCAAACCCCATTTTGGAGAGCACATCCACCATGTAGGTGTGCGATATTCTGTCAAAGGCCTTCTCCTGATCCAGGCTGATGAGGCAGGTGCCCACACCCCTGTCCTGTACATAGGCAAACATATCCCTGAGCAGCGCGAGGCTGTCAGAGATCTTCCTGCCCGGCACAGAGCAGGTCTGGTCAGGGCGGATCACCAATTCCAGAGCGGACTTGACCCGGTTGGCGATGACCTTGGACAGAATCTTATAGTCCACATTCAACAGTGAAATGGGTCGCCAATTTCTAATTTCCTCCCTTTCCCCCTTGTGTTTGTAGATGAGGGTGATGATGCCTTTCCTCATGGATTCTGACATGCTGCCGGCCAGGAGCATACTCTCGTACACTTCTAGCAGGTCTGGGCCCATCCAGTCCCACAGAGCCGAATACAACTCCGCCGGCAAGCCGTCGCTTCCGGGGGTTTTACTCTTCTCGAAGGACTCAAGGGCCTTAGTCAGTTCGTCAGGAGTTAGCGGTTTGTCCAGACTCTCCCGTGTACTGTCGTCTAAGACCTCCGTGGTAGAGGACAGGAAGGACTGGGAGGCCGTGCTGTCTGTGGGCTTCACGTCATACAATCTGGCATAAAAGGATTTGCTGATTTTCAAAATGTCGGACTGCGATGACTTTAC
>NC_135879.1:3875692-3984417 GCF_964194155.1 Cetorhinus maximus
CCTGAATAAAAACAACAGGAGATTCGGCTGATACTTTGATCCCTGAGAGAAATAGGCAAAGATGTTTCAGGGAGGAATAAGTTTGAGAAGTGGGGGGTGGGGGTGGGGATGAGGGGGTGAGTGGGGGTGGGGGTGGGGGCGATGTTAAAGATGGGGAAATGGATAAAGTCAAGTCTCTTTTCTCCATGCATCCTCCCATCCCCTGCCCTGTGGGGAACGAAATGGCTGAATGTTGGCTGGGTCAAAAACAACAACAGCTTGAAGTTACATTTATATGGCGCCGTTCATGCACTAAAACATCCCAAGGCACTCCACAAGAGTGTAAATCAGACCAAATTTGACACTGAGCCATGTAAAGGGATATTATATAGCAGTGATATTGACAAAAGGGATGCAATCACAGAAAGAGAGTGCACAGGAGGCCATTCAGCCCATTGTGCCCGTGCTGGCTCTTTGAAGGGGCTGATGATGGTGGTGTGAGGCAAAGGACGATGGTCCTGGGACAAGCACAGAAAAGGATGGGTCTGAAAGAGGTTCCAGCAGAGGGAGAGAGAAGCAAGGAAAATGCGGAAAAGAGGAGAATTCCATATCATGGGAATGTGGTGGAGAAAGAGGAGACCCCAGGGTGTGGACTACCCCATTGGCTGTGTACAGATAGGGGGCCCTACCCCAGCACAAGCCCACAACCACCACCCCCACCCCCCACCACATCCCAGTACTACCCCACACCCCCACCCCCAGCACCGACCAACACCCCCACCCCAACCACAGCCCACATTCCCTCATAGCCCCACCTCCAGCATCACCCCGCACCCCGAGCCCACAATACCAGCCCACGCCTCCCCAAACCCACCTCACTCCACCTCACACCCCCTGCTTCCTCACTCCACAGATTGTAAAGAAATCTACTATTTAGAACCTCTAACTCTGTCCTCCACCCCCATTTCCCTGAGGCAGGCAGCCATTTTCTGGTTCTACAGGTTTGGTGCCAGAATGGAGAAGTGTAACTATTATAGGTTAAGAGTGAGGGAGTGCTGTGCTGTCAGAGGATGAGTACTGAGGGAGTGCTGCATTGTCAGAGGGTGAGTGCTGAGGGAGTGCTGCACTGTCAGAGGGTCAGTACTGAAGGAGTGCTGCACAGTCAGAGGGTCAGTACTGAGGGAGTGATGCGCTGTCAGAGGGTCAGTACTGAGGGAGTGATGCGCTGTTAGAGAGTCAGTACTGAGGGAGTGCTGCGCTGTCAGAGGGTCAGTACTGAGGGAGTGATGCGCTGTCAGCGGGTCAGTACTGAGGGAGTGCTGCGCTGTCAGAGGGTGAGTGCTGAGGGAGTGATGCGCTGCCAGAGAGTCAGTACTGAGGGAGTGCTGCGCTGTCAGAGGGTCAGTACTGAGGGAGTGATGCGCTGTCAGAGGGTCAGTACTGAGGGAGTGATGCGCTGTCAGCGGGTCAGTAAGGGAGTGATGCGCTGTCAGAGGGTGAGTGCTGAGGGAGTGATGCGCTGTCAGAGAGTCAGTACTGAGGGAGTGATGCGCTGTCAGAGGGTCAGTACTGAGGGAGTGATGCGCTGTCAGAGGGTCAGTACTGAGGGAGTGATGCGCTGTCAGAGGGTGAGTACTGAGGGAGTGCTGCACTGTCAGAGGGTCAGTACTGAGGGAGTGATGCGCTGTCAGAGAGTCAGTACTGTGGGAGTGCTGCACTGTCAGAGGGTGAGTACTGAGGGAGTGCTGCACTGTCAGAGGGTCAGTACTGAGGGAGTGATGCGCTGTCAGAGAGTCAGTACTGAGGGAGTGATGCACTGTCAGAGGGTCAGTACTGAGGGAGTGCTGCACTGTCAGAGGGTCAGTACTGAGGGAGTGCTGCGCTGTCAGAGGGTCAGTACTGAGGGAGTGCTGCACTGTCGGAGGGTCAGTACTGAGGGAGGGCTGCACTGTCAGAGGGTCAGCACTGAGGGAGTGATGCGCTGTCAGAGGGTCAGTACTGAAGGAGTGCTGCGCTGTCAGAGGGTGAGTACTGAGGGAGTGCTGCGCTGTCAGAGGGTGAGTACTGAGGGAGTGATGCACTGTCAGAGGGTCATTACTGAAGGAGTGCTGCGCTGTCAGAGGGTGAGTACTGAGGGAGTGCTGCACTGTCAGAGAGTAAGTACTGAGGGAGTGCTGCACTGTCAGAGGGTCAGTACTGAGGGAGTGCTGCACCATCAGAGGGTGAGTACTGAGGGAGTGATGCGCTGTCAGAGGGTCAGTACTGAGGGAGTGCTGCACTGTCAGGGGGTCAGTACTGAAGGAGTGCTGCATTGTATTTTTTTTTTAAATATACTTTATTCATAAAATATCTGGAAGAACATTCCAAAACATTTCAAAATCACCATCACTTAAGTACAATCAGATTCAACTTTTACACATGGATCACTAGGTGCATCAATACAATCAATGAATATTACAATCATTTCAATATGGTCAATGCAGACAATCAGACAATGGGATTGGAGTTATCAACATACATCATGTTGCACTCTGAGGTGCTTCAATACAATTACAATACAATTAGTATTCAATGCAGACATTCATTTTGAGCTGTACAGCCCGAGGGGCTCTCAACAGTTCCCAGCCCCTCGGTGCATTGTGGCAGAAAGGTCTTAGACAGTGACCTTTTCCCATTGCGCCTTTGCGGCGGCTGCCCCAAGCTTTAGTGCGTCCCTCAGCACGTAGTCCTGGACCTTGGAATGGGCCAGTCTGCAACACTCGGTCGGGGACAACTCTTTGTGCTGGAAGACCAACAAGTTTCGGGCAGACCAAAGAGCGTCTTTCACCGAGTTGATGATCCTCCAGCTGCAGTTGATGTTTGTCTCGGTGTGTGTCCCTGGGAACAGCCCGTATAGCACAGAGTCCTGTGTCACAGAACTGCTCGGCATGAACCTCGACAGAAACCACTGCATCTCTCTCCAGACCTTCTTTGCAAAGGCACAATCCACAAGGAGGTGAACAACGGTCTCTTCCCCACCACAGCCACCTCGAGGGCAACATGCAGAGGGGGTGAGACTCCTGGCGTGTTGGAAGTATCTGACGGGGAGGGCCTTTCTCACCACCAGCCAAGCTACGTCTTGGTGGTTGTTGGAAATTCTGGCGATGAGGCATTCTGCCAAATGACTTTGACAGTCTGCTCGGGGAACCATCCCACAGGGTCCACCCTCTCCTTATCCCTCAGGGCCTCTAAGACGTTACGTGCCGACCACTGCCTGATGGGCTTGTGCTCAAAGGTGTTTCTCTGCATAAATATTTCCACCAGGGACAGGTGGTACGGCACGGTCCAACTACTTGGAGCGTTCCGCGGCAGTGTGGCCAGACCCATCCTTCGCAACACCGGGGACAGGTAGAACCTCAGCACATAGTGACACTTAGTGTTTGCGTACCGAGGGTCTACGCACCGCTTGATGCAACCGCGCACAAAAGTGTCCATCAGTATGAGGGCGATGTTGGACACGTTTTTCTCCCCTTTATCTAGAGGCTTGTACATCGCGTCCCTGCGGACACGATCCATTTTTGACCTCCAGATAAAGCGAAAGATGGCTCGGGTGATCGCCACCACGCAGGAGTCTGGAATGGGCCAGACCTGCGCCACATACAGCAACAGCGAGAGTGCCTCACACCTGATGACCAAGTTCTTACCCACAATGGAGAGGGAGCACCGCTCCCACATGCCCAGTTTTCTTTTCACCATAGACACTCGCTCCTTCCAGTTTCTAACACATGCCCTGGTCCCTCCGAACCATATCCCCAGCACATTCAGGCCGTCAGCCCTGACAGTGAAGGGGACAAAGGATCGGTCAGCCCAGTTCCCAAAGAACGTGGCCTCGCTCTTCCCACGATTTACCTTGGCTCCCGAGGTCAGTTCGAACTGGTCGCAGATGTGGACCAGTCTGCGCACCGACAGGGGATCCGAGCAGAAGACGGCGACATCGTCCATGTACAGGGAGGCTTTGACCTGAGTGCCTCCACTGCCTGGGATCGTCACTCCTCTTATGCCCGGATCCTTCCTGATGGACTCGGCAAAGGGTCCTATGCAACACACAAACAGGACAGGGGAGAGAGGGCAGCCCTGCCTGACTCCAGATTTAATAGGAAAGCTATTTGATTCCAACCCATTGATTGAGACTGTGCTACTGATGTTAGTGTAGAGCAGTTGGATCCAATTTCGAATTCCCTCCCCAAACCCCATTTTGGAGAGCACATCCACCATGTAGGTGTGCGATATTCTGTCAAAGGCCTTCTCCTGATCCAAGCTGATGAGGCAGGTATCCACACCCCTGTCCTGTACATAGGCAATCGTATCCCTGAGCAGCGCCAGGCTGTCAGAGATCTTCCTGCCCGGCACAGTACAGGTCTGGTCAGGGTGGATCACCAATTCCAGAGCGGACTTGACCCGATTGGTGATGACCTTGGACAGAATCTTATAGTCCACATTCAACAGTGAAATCGGTCGCCAATTTCTAATTTCCTCCCTTTCCCCCTTGTGTTTGTAGATGAGGGTGATGATGCCTTTCCTCATGGATTCTGACATACTACCGGCCAGGAGCATACTCTCGTACACTTCTAGCAGGTCTGGGCCCATCCAGTCCCACAGAGCCGAATACAACTCCGCCGGCAAGCCGTCGCTTCCGGGAGTTTTACTCTTCTCGAAGGACTCAAGGGCCTTAGTCAGTTCGTCAGGAGTTAGCGGTTTGTCCAGGCTCTCCTGCGTACTGTCGTCTAAGACCTCCGTGATAGAGGACAGGAAGGGCTGGGAGGCCGTGCTGTCTGTGGGCTTCACGTCATACAATCTGGCATAAAAGGATTTGCTGATTTTCAAAATGTCGGACTGCGATGACTTTACTGAGCCATCTTCTTCCTTCAGGCTGCTGATCACAGAGCTCTCTCTGTGTACCTTTTGGAAGAAGAAACGTGAGCACGTCTCATCCTGCTCCACGGAGCGGACTCTGGAACAGAAGATGATCTTGGAGGCCTCTGAGGCAATGAGCGAGGCTTGCTGGCTCTTCACCTCTTGGAGATCCTCCTTGACATCGACCCCCATCGACAGCAGCCGGAACAGGTTCTACATGTTTTTCTGGAGTTGGGACATTTTCCTCTGTTCCTTTCTAGCTTTCTGGGCGCCTTTGAGGATGAAAAACCTCTTGATGTTTCTCTTGATCGCTTCCCAGCAGTGTGTCAGGGACTCAAAGAGGGGTTTCACGGTTCTCCAACCTTTGTAATCCCTCTTGAGCTCCTCAATGTTCTCTGGGGTCAGCAGTTGCACGTTTAGCTTCCATGCCCTCCTGCCCACCCTCTGGTCTTCCTCTAAGTGACAGTCCGCCAGTAGGAGGCAGTGGGCAGAGAAGAACACCGGCTTGACGTCGGTGGATCTGACTGTGAACGCACGGGACACAAACAGGAAGTCTATCCTGGAACGGATGGACCCGTCTGGCCGCGACCAGGTGTATCTACGCTGCGCTCCGTCTGCAGGGTTGCTGAAGACGTCGTGCAACTTGGCATCCTTAACTGTTTCCATCAGGGATCTGGACGTAGCGTCCAATCTGCTGTCGGCACTGCCGGATCGTCCAGCCACATCGATGATGCAGTTGAAGTCACCGCCCAGAATGACCAGCCTGGAGGTCGCCAGCAGCAGTGGGAGCTGCTGAAAAACCGCCAGCCGCTTGGCCCCTTGTGACGGGGCGTACACGGTAATTAACCGGAGTGGAGCGTTCTTGTACATTACGTGCTGCACTGTCGGTGGGTGAGTGCTGAGGGATTTTTGAACCATTAGAGATTCTTTCTTTCAGGTGAGATGTTAAGCTAAGGTTCAGTCTGCCCTTTAATGTGAATGTTAAAGATGCCAACATGCTTTTTGAAGAAGCACCGAGAGTCCCATTGATGTCCTGACCCAGATTTGTTCTCCAACCAACACAACTAAAAACAAATCACCTGGTCATTATCACATGCCTGCTTGTGGGATCTTGCTGTGTGCAAATTTGCTACTGTGTTTATGACATTCATTGGCTGAGAAGTTCTTTGGAATGTCCCGAGGATGTGAAAGACACTTAATAAATTCAAGCCCTTTCTTTTGTCCTTTAGTTGATGGTGGGGTTTTTATGTGAAATCAGTTTGAACAGTCTCGATCAGCCCCCGGTGAGTGTAGAGCCACAGAAATATCCTGAATAAAAACAACAGGAGATTCGGCTGATATTTTGATCGCTGAGAGAAATAGCCAAAGATGTTTCAGGGAGGAATAAGTTTGAGGGGTGGGGGTGAGGGGGTGGGGGGTGGGGGTGCGGGTGGGGGCAATGTTAAAGACGGGGAAATGGATTAAGTCAAGTCTCTTTTCTCCATGCATCCTCCCATCCCCTGCCCTGTGGGGTACTAAATGGCTGAATGTTGGCTGGGTCAAAAACAACAACAGCTTGAAGCTACATTTATATGGCGCCGTTCATGCACTAAAACATCCCAAGGCACTCCACATGAGTGTAAATCAGACCAAATTTGACACTGAGTCATGTAAAGGGATGTTATATAGCAGTGATATTGACAAAAGGAATGCAATCACAGAAAGATAGGGCACAGGAGGCCATTCAGCCCATTGTGCCCGTGCTGGCTCTTTGGAAGGGCTGATGATGGTGGCCTGAGGCAAAGGACGTTGGTCATGGGACAAGCACAGAAAAGGATGGGTCTGAAAGAGGTTCCAGCAGAGGGAGAGAGAAGCAAGGAAAATGCGGAAAAGAGGAGAATTCCATATCATGGGAATGTGGTGGAGAAAGAGGAGACCCCCAGGATGTGGACTATCCCATTGGCTGTGTACAGATAGGGGGCCCTACCCCCAGCACCAGCCCACAACCACCACCCCACACCCCCAACCCCATCCCAGCACTACCCCACACCCCCACCCCCAGCACCAACCAACACCCCCCCACCAACCACAGCCCACATTCCCTCATAGCCCCACCTCCAGCATCACCCCGCACCCCGAGCCCACAATACCAGCCCACGCCTCCCCAACCCCACCTCACTCCACCGCACACCCCCTGCTTCCTCACTCCACAGATTGTAAAGAAATCTACTATTTAGAACCTCTAACTCTGTCCTCCACCCCCATTTCCCCGAGGCAGGTAGCCATTTTCTGGTTCTACAGGTTTGGTGACAGAATGGAGAAGTGTAACTATTATAGGTTCAGAGTGAGGGTCTCTCAGAATGCCAAGTAAACACCATTTTTTTTTTTTTTGTAAAAATATACTTTATTCATAAAAAATCTTCAATCACATTCAAAACCATTTCAAAAACAACATTACAAGGGTACAATCCAGGTTAAACTTTTACAAAATGTATCACCAGGTGCATCAGTACAAACAATATTACAATCATTTACAGCCTTTCATTTGATCTGTACAGCCCGAGGGGCTCTAAACAGTTCCCAGTCTCTCGGTGCGCTGTGGTAGAAAGGTCTTAGACAGCGACCCTTCCCCATTGCGCCTTTGCGGCAGCTGCCCCAAGCTTTAGTGCGTCCCTCAGCACGTAGTCCTGGACTTTGGATTGTGCCAGTCCGCAACAATCGGTCGGGGACAACTCTTTGTGCTGGAAGACCAACAAGTTTCGGGCAGACCAAAGCGCGTCTTTCACCGAGTTGATGATCCTCCAGCTGCAGTCGATGTTTGTCTCGGTGTGTGTCCCTGGGAACAGCCCGTAGAGCACAGAGTCCTGTGTCACAGAACTGCTCGGGATGAACCTCGACAGCAACCACTGCATCTCTCTCCAGACTTTCTTTGCAAAGGCACAATCCACAAGGAGGTGAACAACGGTCTCTTCCCCACCACAGCCACCTCGAGGGCATCGTGCAGAGGGGGTGAGACTCCTGGCGTGTAGGAAGGATCTGACGGGGAGGGCCTTTCTCACCACCAGCCAAGCTACGTCTTGGTGCTTGTTGGAAAGTTCTGGCGATGAGGCATTCTGCCAAATGACTTTGACAGTCTGCTCGGGGAACCATCCCACAGGGTCCACCCTCTCCTTATCCCTCAGGGCCTCTAGGACGTTACGTGCTGACCACTGCCTGATGGACTTGTGGTCAAAGGTGTTTTTCTGCATAAATTTTTCCACCAGGGACAGGTGGTACGGCGCGGTCCAACTACTTGGAGCGTTCCGCGGCAGCGTGGCCAGACCCATCCTTCGCAACACCGGGGACAGGTAGAACCTCAGCACGTAGTGACACTTGGTGTTTGCGTACTGAGGGTCTACGCACCGCTTGATGCAGCCACACACAAAGGTGGCCATCAGTATGAGGGCGATGTTGGGCACGTTTTTTCCCCCTTTATCTAGAGGCTTGTACATCGCGTCCCTGCAGACACGATCCATTTTCGACCTCCAGATAAAGCGGAAGATGGCTCGAGTGATCGCCATCGCGCAGGAGTGTGGAATGGGCCAGACCTGCGCCACGTACAGCAACAGCGAGAGTACCTCACACCTGATGACCAGGTTCTTACCCGCAATGGAGAGGGAGCGTCGCTCCCACATGCCCAGTTTCCTCTTCACCATAGCCACTCGCTCCTTCCAGTTTCTAACGCATGCCCCGGTCCCTCCGAACCATATCCCCAGCACCTTCAGGCCGTCAGCCCTGACAGTGAAGGGGACAAAGGATCGGTCAGCCCAGTTCCCAAAGAACATGGCCTCGCTCTTCCCACGATTTACCTTGGCTCCTGAGGCCAGTTCGAACTGGTCGCAGACGTGCATCAGTCTGCGCACCGACAGCGGATCCGAGCAGAAGACGGCGACGTCGTCCATGTACAGGGAGGCTTTTACCTGAGTGCCTCCACTGCCTGGGATCGTCACTCCTCTTATGCCCGGATCCTTCCTGATGGACTCGGCAAAGGGTTCTATGCAGCACACGAAAAGGACAGGCGAGAGAGGACAGCCCTGCCTGACTCCAGATTTAATCGGAAAGCTATCTGTTTCCCACCCATTGATTGAGACTGCGCTACTGATGTTAGTGTAGAGCAGTTGGATCCAATTTCGAATTCCCTCCCCAAACCCCATTTTGGAGAGCACATCCCCCATGTAGGTGTGCGATATTCTGTCAAAGGCCTTCTCCTGATCCAAGCTGATGAGGCAGGTATCCACACCCCTGTCCTGTACATAGGCAATCGTATCCCTGAGCAGCGCCAGGCTGTCAGAGATCTTCCTGCCTGGCACAGAGCAGGTCTGGTCAGGGTGAATCACCAATTCCAGAGCGGATTTGACCCGGTTGGCGATGACCTTGGACAGAATCTTATAGTCCACATTCAACAGTGAAATGGGTCGCCAATTTCTAATTTCCTCCCTTTCCCCCTTGTGCTTGTAGATGAGGGTGATGATGCCTTTCCTCATGGATTCTGACATGCTGCCGGCCAGGAGCATACTCTCGTACACTTCTAGCAGGTCTGGGCCGATCAAGTCCCACAGAGCCGAATACAACTCCGCCGGCAGGCCGTCGCTTCCGGGGGTTTTACTCTTCTCGAAGGACTCGAGGGCCTTAGTCAGTTCGTCAGGAGTTAGCGGTTTGTCTAGGCTCTCCCGCGTACTGTGGTCTAAGACCTCCGTGATACAGGACAGGAAGGACTGGGAGGCCGTGCTGTCCGTGGGCTTCACGTCATACAGACCGGCATAAAAGGATTTGCTGATCCTCAGAATGTCGGACCGTGATGACTTTACTGAGCCGTCTTCTTCCTTCAGGCTGCTGATCACAGAGCGCTCTCTGTGTACCTTTTGGAAGAAGAAACGTGAGCACGTCTCATCCTGCTCCACGGAGCGGACTCTGGAACGGAAGATGATCTTGGAGGCCTCCGAGGCAAAGTGCGAGGCTTGCTGGCCCTTCACCTCTTGGAGCTCCTCCTTGACATCGACCCCCATCGACTGCAGCTGGAGCAGATTCTGCATCTTTTCCTGGAGTCGGGACATTTCCCTCTGTTCCTTTCTAGCTTTCTGGGTGCCTTTGCGGATGAAAAACCTCTTGATGCTTCCCTTGATCACTTCCCACCAGTGTGTCAGGGACTCAAAGAGGGGTTTCACGGTTCTCCAACCTTTGTAATCCCTCTTGAGCTCCTCAATGTTCTCTGGGGTCAGCAGTTGCACATTTAGCTTCCATGCCCCCCTGCCCACCCTCAGGTCTTCCTCCAAGTGGCAGTCCGCCAGTAGGAGGCAGTGGTCAGAGAAGAACACCGGCTTGACCTCGGTGGATCTGACTGTGAATGCACGGGACACAAACAGGAAGTCTATCCTGGAACGAATGGACCCGTCTGGCCGCGACCAGGTGTATCTACGCTGCGCTCCGTCTGCAGGGTTGCTGAAGACGTCGTGCAGCTTGGCATCCTTAACTGTTTCCATCAGGGATCTGGACGTAGCGTCCAATCTGCTTCCGGCCCTGCCGGATCGTCCAGCCGCATCGATGATGCAGTTGAAGTCCCCGCCCAGAATGACCGGCCTGGAGGTCGCCAGCAGCAGTGGGAGCTGCTGAAAAACCTCCAGCCGCTCAGCCCCTTGTGCCGGGCCGTACACGTTAATTAACCGGAGTGGAGCGTTCTTGTACATTACGTCTGCTACCAGGAGTCGCCCGCCCACCACCTCCTTGACCTCGGAGACGGTGAAGTTGCCTCCCCGCAGCAGAATACCCAGGCCGGAGGAACGAGAGTCGTTTCCGCCCGACCAGATCGATGGCCCGTGGGACCACCATCGTGACCATTGCCTGTAGGAGCTGAGGTGCGGTATCGCACACTCCTGCAGAAACAACAGGTCAGCTTTGACCTTGGCTAGGTAGTCCAAGGTCGCAACACATCGCGTAGTAGATTTAATGCTACGCACATTTATGGATACAATCTTTAAACCCATATTAAAGCATTTATTCTCCTACCAAACCCACTGTCTCTGAGAGTCCCAGACCTTTAGTCTGCTCCTTCATACCCGTAGTGAGCTCAAATTCCTTCACTTTGGATGGGCTGAGGTAGATCTCCTTGGCCGTGTTCTGCTCCAGTGGCATCTGGAGGTTCACGTAGTGAGCGGATTTTGAGATGACCTTTGCTGGAGAAGCTTCTCCAAAACTCACCCCCTCTGGGGGGTTGCTGTTCCCGGCTTCCTGGAGCTGGGGTGCGATGATTGCCTCACTGCTCCCAGATTCCAGGGGCTGTGGTGCACTGGCCTCCTCAGGTTGCAGGCCAAGTTGGGGTGCGCTGGTCTCCTTGTTGTCTCCAATTTTCTGGAGCTCGGGTGTCTCGTCCTCCAACGCCCTGGAGCTTTGCCGCCTCTTCTGTCGGTGCCGCTCTGGCACTTCCTCATCCGAAGAGCTGCTGCCCTTGTCATCCGTGTCGGATGGGAGACGCCTCTTGCCGCTTCTCTGGGAAACGCCTTTGCTTCTTCTTCGCTCCCTCTTACTTTTCTTGTTCTTCACCGTCCGCCACTCCCCCTGCTGCTTTTCCACTGCTGCCTCCTCCTCCATTGATTCGCTGTCCTGAGGACTGGAAGGTTCAGGGGGTAGTGCTGTTGATTGGCTCTCTGTTGCCTCAATCTCTTTCTCCACCTTGTCTCTCTCTGTGTCCTCCTTTGTCCCGTTGAGCTCCCTGGGGGCCTTGGTGGTTGGAGTGACACGGAACATTTCTTCTGCTTCCCCGTGGTCGGCTTTGGCTGCCTGTGCGTAAGTACGGCAGCGTTTGGGGCAGGTCCTGTAGAGGTGACTTGCCTCGCCACACAGGTTGCAGCACTTGGCCTGTTTGCAGTCTTTTGTCTGGTGCCCTTCCTGTTTGCAGATCTTGCAGAGGGAGGCGCTGCAGTTGGCCGCCACATGACCAGCCTTGCCGCATGAGCGACAATGCTTGGGTTGCCCAGCGTAGACCAGGTAGCCACGGTTTCCCCCGATAGCGAAACTGGAAGGAGGGTGGAAAATGGCTCCCTTACCATCGGTCTTTAGCGTGACCTTAAACAGGCGTTTGCCTGTCCAGATCCCCAAGTCGTCTCGAATCTCAGTGCCGCTCCCCACCTTATCGAAGTACCTGGTGAGGAAGGTGACCACGTCGGCGACAGGGACGAAGGGGTTGTACACATGCACCATCACCTCACGTTCCCGTTGCAACGGCAGAGAAAAGTGCGGCTCCGCCGTCAGGATCTTCATCTCCGGCAGGTCTCTCTTCTCCTCGAACACCCTCAGGAGCCGGACGCAGTCTGCCACTTGCTTGAAAGTCACGTCGAAATAACCACCTTTGCGGGAGTCGTGCAGGGTGAAGATCTCCGTAGCTTGGAAGCCGCACGCCTTCAACAGGATCCTCCTGGTGAAGAAGCCCCGATCCATAGGTGATCCTCCTTCGTCGCTGTGGTTCACCGTGACTCGGACGGTGATAGGTAACCCACGGTATGAATTCGGATTGCGATTGGTTATCGCCCTTCCATCCCGACCTTGCCTTGGCAGGACCATGGTGTCGCCCCTGCAACACTACACTTGATCTTAGCCAAGAGGCCGAGAAAAGTAAACACCATTGTTACAGCAATCATTACCTGCTTTCTACCCTTAATATCACCATCAGCACATCTTTTAGCTAACATCACTAACATCAACACCTCTTTGTCCTTCTGTCTATGACATCTTTGGCAATCTCTCCTTTGCCTCCACCTATCACTGGCCCTCTATCCCGCTCCACCTGTCCCACCCCCCCACCCCCCTCAAACAGCTTATATTTCACCTCATTTCTATTCCTCTTTAGTTCTCTTGAAGAGTCATACGGACTCGAAACATTAACTCTGTCTTCCTCTCCACAGACGCTGTCAGACCCGTGGAGTTTTTCCAGCAATTTTTGTTTTTGTTTCAGATTTCCTGCATCCGCAGTATTTTGCTTTTAATCATTACCTCACATTTGCAAAGGTCTGTTCAATGCTCTGTTCTGTTGAAGGGTCATGAGGACTCGAAACGTCAATTGTATTTTTCTCCGCCGATGCTGCCAGACCTGCTGAGTTTTTCCAGGTATTTTTTATTTTTTGTTTTTTATTCAACGCTTTTGGTTCAGTCCAAATTGTTTCATTGACACTAGTGAATGGCCAATTGAGACAGAAGATACTGATGGCCACAATCCTCTCAGATAAAAGTGCCTTTTAAAAGGAACCTGGATCTGAATAATGGTGATAATGAGGGAGATCAGTTTCCAAAGGTAACTGTAGACAAAGAGGTGCCAATCCTTTAATTTCCCATCTCATATTTCTCTCTTGTCTTCACAAAACACCACAAACTTTATGCAAATTACAGCACTTAACATCTCCCTCTCCCAAAACCTCTCAAAACTCTTCAACCCCTTTGGCAGCTGTGCTCTTTCACAGTTTCACTCTTTCACAGTATTAGATTTATTTTATTATGCCTTATCCTGTTTATCTTCAAAGAGCTGCAGTGTATCTTATCCCAACAATGCCCCAAATTTAGAATACTCAGTGATGCCTTCAAATCCCTTCATGCCCTCCTCCCCCTCTCTATCTCTGTAACCTCCTGCAGCCACTGAGACCCCCCAACATAGTAAAACCTTCCATGGTGCTTCACAAATGCAATTTTAGGATTGATGATCAAAAGCTTGGTCAAAGAGGTAGGTTTTAAGGAGTGTCTTAGAGGAGGAGAGAGGAGTGGCGAAGCAGAGAGGTTTAGGGAGGGAATTCCAGAGCTCAGGGTCCACGCAACTGGAGGCAGGGTCGCCAATGATGATGCAGCGACATGCAAGAGGCCAGAATTGGAGGACAGCAGAGATCTCAGAGGGCTCCTAGTGTTTTCAGGGACCGGCTGCCCATTTAAGATCCCTCCCAACCCCCCTCTTAGACATGAGTGTTGCAATGTCAAAGGGAACAGAACAGAAACTCTGACCTGCTGAAACATTGCCAGAGAAAAATCCAGCCTATAGAGATTAAACCTATGTTCCCATTCATTTACTTTCAGCTCAACCTCAACTTATTGATGTGCTCAGTGCTTTGTTGGTTTAGGATTTAGAAAGAATGAGAATCTCTTATACACCTCAGGACTTTTCAAACTGCTTTACAACCAGTGAAGCACTTCTGAAGTGTAGTCACTGTTTAATTGGAGGAAACACAGTAGCCAATTTGCACACAGCAATCTCCCGCGTAGAGCAATGCGGTATATACAGATAGATCTTTTCTTTTGGTAATATTTATTGAGGATAAGTATTGTCCAGGACACTGGGGAGAGCCCCCCGCCCTCCCCAAACCCCACACCTTTCTTCGGAATAGTGTCATGGGACTCTGTTTAAAGTCTCATCAGAAAGGTGGCACCTCCAACAGTGCAGCACTCCCTTGGCTTTGGGATTGCATCACACTCCAAGGATACAAACCCACAGCCTTCTGATACAGAGACAGAGGCTGGGATTTTCCAGCCGCCCCCTCCAGCAGCGGGTTCCTACACAGCGGGGCCAGCGAGAGATTGAACCCTCGGTTCACATCAGCCGGACTGCGAGACCCAGCCAGTGTGTGGGGGCTGGAAAATTCCAGCCAAAGTGTTACCCGCTGAGCCCAGGCACTGAGGAGCAGCACTTAAATCTGCTTTTTTTTTCAAACCTCCAGCCCCCATACAATTCAAACAGATTAAACCAACAAATGAGAACTAGAGGTGCAAAGTGGGGGAGTCGGTGAGCCAGCCAGGGTTAGGCAGAATTAAGATGTGCAAATCCATTCATTGACGCGACAATGCTTCACTTCTAAGGATTAGTTTTAAGCATTCACACCATCCCCATTACCTCACCAACTCCTCCCAGCCATTTCCTCGCTGAAGTCATCGACATTTATTATTTAAACACTTTTTAAAAAATGAACATAAGAGACTGTAATAGAAAGTCACTGAAGTTAATGATTGATTTGACTTTATAGAGGTAAAAACTTGCAAGTTTACAGCAGCTTTCATCACCTCAGGACATCCCAAAGCACTTTACAGCCAATTAAATACTTACAAAGTCACTATGTAGGTAAATGTGCCATGGGCAGGGTGGCTGGGTGGGGTTTGGTTCTTTGAATCCTGAATACTTGAGTTCAGATATTGATGTACATATTCAACATTTTTTCATTAATGAACATGAAATATTTATGCAACAAAAACAAAAAATGCTGGAAAAACTCAGCTGGCCTGACAGAGAGAAACAGAGTTAACATTAAATATTTATGACTGCTTTTCAAATGTAACCAGGTGTATTTCGGTGTTCAAGTCCTGGAACACAATTGCACAAAACCTTGCGCTAATTCTATATAATTACTTAAGTCATTGTTAGCAACAACTTGCATTTATATAGTGCCTTTGACAGAGTAAAACATCCCAAGGTACTTCACAGCAGCATTATCAACACAATATGTGGCACTGAGCCGCATAAGGAGATATTCGGACAGGTGACTGGAAGCTTGGCCAAAGCGATAGGTTTTAAGGAGCGCCTTAAAGGAGGAGAGGTGGAGAGGTTTAGGGAGGGAATTCCAGAGTTTAGGATGTAGGCAGCGGAGGCAACCTTGCTGTCACACATGACCCCAAGATGAGCTTCTGACCCCCTTTGTGCCATCACTAAGACCACCGCTTGCCCCTCTGTATGTTGCCCGACTTCACTCTTGTTTCAGCTCATCTGCTTCTAAAACTCTCATTCATGCCTTCATTACACCTCAACTTGCAACGCACTCCTGGCTGGTCACCGAAGTACAACCTTCCATAAATTTGAGGTCATCTAGAACTCTGCTGCCCGTATCTTAACTTGCGGCAAATAAGACCATAAGAGACCATAAGACATAGGAGCAGAAATTAGGCCATTCAGCCCATCGAGTCTGCTCCACCATTCAATCATGGTTGATAAGTTTCCCAACCCCATTCTCCCGCCCTCTCCCTGTAACCTTTGATCCCCTTCCCCTGTCAATCCTGTCTTCGCTGACCTACATTGGCTCCCAGTCAAGCAATGTCTTGGTTTTATAATTGTCATCCATGTTTTCAAATCCCACCATGGCCTTACACTTCCGTATCTCAGTAATCTCCTCCAGCCCCACAACCCTCCAAGATATCTGCACTCCTCAAATTCTGGCCTCTTGAGAACCCCAAATTTTAATTGCTCCACCAATGGTGGCTGCACCTTAGACAGTCTGGGCCCCAAGCTCTGCAATTTACCCCGCACATGCCTCTCCACCTCTCTACCTCAATTTCCCCATTTAATACGCCCCTTTTAAAAATTCATTCAAGGGATATAGGCTTCGCTGGCTAAGCCAGCATTTATTGCCCAACCCTAGTGGCCCTTGAGAAGATGGTGGTGAGCTGCCTTCTTGAACCGCTGCAGTCCATGCAGTGTAGGTACACCCACAGTGCTGTTAGGGAGGGAGTTCCAGGATTTTGACCCAGTGACAGTGAACGACGATACATTTCCAAGTCAGGATGGTGAATGATTTGGAGGGGAACTTCCAGGTGGTGGTGTCCCCATCTATCTGCTGCCCTTGTCCTTCTAGGCGGTAGTGGTCGTGGGTTTGGAAGGTGCTGTCTAAGGAGCCTTGGTGAATTCCTGCAATGCATCTTGTAGATGGTACACACTGCTGCCACTGTGCGTTGGTGGTGGATGAAGTGCATGTTTGTGGATGTGGTGCCAATCAAGTGGGCTGCTTTGTCCTGGGCGGTGTCCAGCTTCTTCAGTGTTGTGGGAGCTGCACTCATCCAGGCAAGTGGGGAGTATTCCATCACACTCCTGACTTGTGCCTTGTAGAAGGTGGACAGGCTTTGGGAAGTCAGAAGGTGAGTTACTCGTCACACGATTCCTAGCCTCAGACCTGCTCTTCTAGCCACAGTATGTATATGGCTAGTCCAGTTCAGTTTCTGGTCAATGGTAACCCCCCTGGATGTTGATAGTGGGGAATTCAATGATGAAAATGCCATTGAATATCAAGGGGCGATGGTTGGATTCTCTCTTGTTGGAGATGGTCATTGTCTGACACTTGTGTGGCACGAATGTTACTTGCCACTTGTTAGCTCAAGCCTGGATATTGTCAAGTTCTTGCTGCATTTGGACATGGACCGCTTCGGTATCTGAGGAATCGCGAATGGTGCTGAACATTGTGTAATCATCAGTGAAAATCCCCACTTCTGACCTTATGATGGAAGGAAGATCATTGATGAAGCAGCTGCAGATGGTTGGGCCTAGGACACTACCCTGAGGAACTCCTGCAGTGATGTCCTGGAGCTGAGATGATTGACCTTCAACAACCACAACCATCTTCCTTTGTGCTAGGTATGACTCCAACCAACAGAAAGTTTTCCTCCCTGATTCCCATTGACTCCAGTTTTGCTAGGGCTCCTTGATGCCACACTCGGTCAAATGCTGCCTTGATGTCAAGGGCAGTCACTCTTACCTCACCTCAGGAGTTCAGCTCTTTTGTCCATGTTTGGAACCAAGGCTGTAATAAAGTCAGGAGCTGAGTGGCCCTGGCGGAACCCAAACTGGGTGTCAGTGAGCAGTTTATTGCTAAGCAAGTGTCGCTTGATAGCACTGTTGATGACCCCTTCCATTACTTTACTGATGATTGAGAGTAGACTGATGGGGCGGTAATTGGCCGGGTTGGATTTGTCCTGCTTTTTGTGTACAGGACATACTTAAGCAATTTCCCACATAGCTGGGTAGATGCCAGTGTTGTAGCTGTACTGAAACAGCTTGGCTAGGGGCGCAGCAAGTTCTGGAGCACAAGTCTTCAGTACTATTGCCGGAATATTGCCAGGGCCTTTGCAGTATCCAGTGCCTTCAGCCGTTTCTTAATATCATGTGCAGTGAATCAAATTAGCTGAAGACTGGCATCTGTGATGCTGGGGACCTCTGGAGGAGGCCAAGATGGATCATCCACTCGGCACTTCTGGCTGAAGATTGTAGCAAATGCTTCAGCCTTATCTTTTGCCCTGATGTGCTGGGCTCCTCCATCATCGAGGATGAGGATATTTGTGGAGCCACCTCCTCCAGTGAGTTGTTTAATTGTCCACCACCATTCACGATGGATGTGGCAGGACTGCAGAGCTTAGATCTGATCCGTTGGTTGTGGGATCACTTAGCTCTATCTATCACTTGCTGCTTATGCTGTTTGGTGCTCAAGTAGTCCTGTTATAGCTTCACCAGGTTGACATATCATTTTTAGCTATGCCTGGTGCTGCTCCTGACATGCCCTCCTACACTCTTCATTGTACCAGGGTTGACCCCCTGGCTTGATGGTAATGGTAGAGTGCGGGATATGCCAGGCCATGAGGTTACAGATTGTGTTCGAATACAATTCTGCTGCTGCTGATGGCCCACAGCACCTCATGGACGCCCAGCCTTGAGTTGCTAGATCTGTTTGAAATCTATCCCATTTAGCACAGTGATAGTGCCACACAACACAATGGAAGGTATCCTCAATGTGAAGATGGGACTTAGTCTCCAAAATGACTGTGTGGTGGTCACTACCAATACTCTCATGGACAGGTGCATCTGCAGCAGGCAGCTTGGTGAGAATGAGGTCAAGTATGTTTTTTCCCCTCTTGGTTCCCTCACCATCTGCCACAGACTCAGTTTAGCAACTATGTCATTTAGGACTAGGCCAGCTTGGTCAGTAGTGGTGCTACCGAGCCACTCTTGGTGATGGACATTGAAGTGCCCAACCCACCTGCACCCTTGCCACCCTCAGTGCTTCCTCCAAGTGATGTTCAACATGGAGGAGCACTGATTCATCAGCTGAGGGAGGGCGGTACATGGTAATCTGCAGGAGGTTCCCTTGTCCATGTTTGACCTGATGCCATGAGACTTCATGGAATCCGGAGTCGATGTTGAGGACTCCCAGGGCAATTCTCTCCAACTGTACACCACTGTGCCGCCACCTCTGCTGGGTCTGTCCTGCTGGTGGGACAGGAGATACCCAGATGGTGGTGTCTGAGACATTATCTGTAAGGTATGATTCCGTGAGAATGACTATGTCAGGCTGTTGCTTGACTAGTCTGGGAGACAGCTCTACCAATTTTGGGACTAGCCCCCAGGTGTTATTGAGGAGGACTTTGCAGGATCGACAGGGCTGCGATTGCCGTTATCATTTCCGGTGCCTAGGTCAATGCCGGATGGTCCATCTGGTTTCATTCCTTTTTTGTGACTTTGTAGCAATTTGTTACAGCTGAGTGTCTTGCTCGGCCATTTCAGAGGGCATTTAAGAGTCAACCACATTGCTGTGGGTCTGGAGTCACATGTAGGCCAGACCAGGTAAGGATGGCAGATTTCCTTCCCTAAAGGACATTAGTGAATCAGATGGGTTTTTACAACAATCGACAATGGTTTCATCATTAGACTTTTAATTCCAGATTTTTATTGGATTCAAATTCCACCATCTGCCATGGCAGGATTCGAACCCCGGTCCAGCAACAATACCACTACACCATCACCTCCACCTTAAATCTACCTCTTTGGCCAAGCTTTTGGTCATCTGCCCTAACATCTGCTTTTATGGTTCAGTGTCATGTTTTGTCTTGTAATGCTCCGGTGAAGGTTCAATGAAGAGTGCAGGAGGGCATGCCAGGAGCAGCACCAGGCATACCTAAAAATGAGGTGGCACCCCGGTGAAGCTACAACACAGGACTATTTGCATTCCAAACAGCATAAGCAGCACGTGATAGACAGAGCTATGCAATCCCACAACCAACTTAGATCAGATCTAAGCTCTGCAGTCCTGCCACATCCAGTCGTGAATGGTGCTGGACAATTAAACAACTCACTGGAGGAGGAAGTACCCCAAATATCCCCATTCTCAATGATGGCGGAGCCCAGCACATCAGCGCAAAAGATAAGGCTGAAGGATTTGCTACAATCTTCAGCCAGAAGTGCCGAGTGGATGATCCATCTCGGCCTCCTCCGGAGGTCCCCAGCATCACAGATGCCAGTCTTCAGCCAATTCAATTCATTCCACGTGATATCAAAAGCAGCTGAAGGCACTGGATACTACAAAGGCTATGGGCCCTGACAATACTCCAGCAATAATACTGAAGACTTGTGCTCCAGAACTTTCCGCGCCCCTAGCCAAGCTGTTCCAGTACAGCTACAACACTGGCATCTACCCAGCAATGTGGAAAATTGCCCAGGTATGTCCTGTACACAAAAAGCAGGATGAATCCAGCCTGGCTAATTACCACCCATCAGCCTACTCTCCATCATCAGTAAAATGATGGAAGGGGTCATCAACAGTGCTATCAAGCAACACTTACTTAGCAATAACCTGCTCACTGACACTCAGTTTGGGTTCCGCCAGGGCCACTCAGCTCCTGACCTCATTACAGCCTTGGTTCAAACATGGACAAAAGAGCTGAACTCCCGAGGTGAGGTGAGAGCGACTGCCCTTGACATCAAGGCAGCATTTGACCGAGTGTGGCATCAAGGAGCCCTAGCAAAACTGGAGTCAATGGGAATCAGGGGGAAAACTCTCCACTCTTCGGAGATAAATGGGAACACCGCCACCTGGAAGTTCCCCTCCAAGCCACTCACCATCCTGACTTGGAAATATATTGGCTGTTCTTTCACTGTCGCTGGGTTAAAATCCCTCCCTAACAGCACTGTGGGTGTACCTACACCACACAGGCTGCAGCGGTTCAAGAAGGCAGCTCACCACCACCTTCTCAAGGGGCAATTAGGGATCGGCAATAAATGTTGGCCTCGCCAGTGACACCCACATCCCCTGGACAAATAAAAAAACACTGTGGAAATCACAACCAGGTGACTGTTCCCAGGCTCCAGACCCCGCATTTGACCCTGACAGGAAGGTTCCGAAGTCCGCTGTAAAAACCATGCCCATAGAGCAAAACATCACAGGAGGCCATTTGGCCCATTGTGCCTGTGCCAGCTCTTTGAAAGAGTTATCCAATTATTCCCACTCACCCTGCTTTCTCCACAGTCCCTTTATCCAATTCTCTTTTTGTTGCAGTAATAAAGAGGTCCTTTTAGCCTGTTCATTTCAGACCCACAATAACTGGCTGCCTTAAAACATTGTTTTCCTCAAGTCGCCTCTGATCCAATGCGTCCCTTCTGGTTACCGACCCTCTCCCACCGGGAAACAGTTTCTCTTTTTTCCTACACCCTCAAAACCCTTCATTACCTGGGGCGCGTCTGCTTCATGGAGCTTTGTAAGAAACACATTCCCTTTAAACGCATCACATTTCGGGTTTGTGTGTGTGTGTGTGTGTGTGTGTGTGATCTTAACACCCAAATCCAAGTTTGCAACAAACGCTCGGTATTAAATCGCCAGGCAGCAGCGGAGAGGAGTGTTCAGACCCGGGCTGGAGTTTGCACAGGTTGCAGGTGTCTGTCTGGCTGTCTGTCTGTGCAACTGGGAGGAGCCTGTGGGGCTGCAGCAGGTAGACCAGACTCAGCCCCAGCTCCAGTGCCCCGGCGGCTGGGGCCATGGAGAGCAGGGAACCCGGCGGCTCCAGCGCCAACGCCAAGCGGAGGAACCTGGGCTTTTTCAAACCCAGGCTGTACATCCTGGAGCGGCGCCGCACCGACACCATCATCGCCGATGAAGCCGGCGAGGAGGAGAGGGCGGGCACCCTGCGGAGGAGCCAGTCTGATCGCACCGAGTACAGCCACAAGCTGAAAGGTGAGGGAGGGAGAGAGGGAGGGAGAGAACCAAACCCATCTAAAATGTTCCCCCTTAAATTTTCAGCAGCTCGGTGGCTTCACCTCTTGGAGTTCCAAGGTCATAGGCTGTAGGTCTGGTCTAGGACTTGAACCGCTAACGCAGCTGACACTTCCAGACCCTGGGGTGGGTAATATTTGAAATTCTTCACCTAGAGCCTGCCTTTAAGCTCAACTGAACCTTGTGACATTGATTTCAACAGACTGAAAGGTGAAATGAGTGGGCTGTACAGCAGACCAATTGGGCTCTGCCCAGTTGGAGGTATTAAAACCAACTCCAGCTGCCCCTTTTGGGTGAGATGAAGGGTAGAATAGGAACACTGAGTCACATCATGTATGAGTTTCAGTGCCAGTGTGATGCCAGGTATACAAGCCGTACGTCCCGACGATTGGCTGGTCGAATCAAGCAGCGTGTTTCTTTGATTGTTGTTCATAGGTTGATATCATTAAGCAGAGTAAAGACCATGCTGAAGTAGCCCATACTTGTAAAACCACGATTGGGCAACACTTGTTGCAAAATCCTGAGTGTGCTAGTACTTACGCTAACCAATTTAAGATAATCAGTCAAACTCATAACATGGCTCATTTACACTTGCTAAAAGTGACATACATTCACACACAGGGACCCACTCTCTGCAAATCAAAGGAATACGTTCAAGCCTTGTGGTTTTTTTGAATTATCCGGGAGCTTGGGGAGCTTACAGTTCCCCGTTTTTTTCCTCCATGGCAATGCCTCAGCCAATCAGAGCAGACTTACCAAACAATTAGCACCCTTTTCTGCTGTAGTATAAATTGTTGTGATCGTTTGAAATTTGGCATTCTTGCATTTGGCCTGGTGAGTGCAAGATGAAAAGCTTCAGCAACATGCCTCTCTTCAATATTCAAACTATGGTATATTCTAACTTGCACCAAGTCCTGCTCTCCCATCGCCTCTTGTGCACGCTGACCTATGCTGGCTCCCAGTCCAGCAACACCTCTATTTCAAACCTCCCATCCTCATGTACAAATTACTCTTTGGCCTCACCTCTCCTGATCTCTGAAACCTCTTCAGCCCAGCACCCTCTAAGATGACTGTACTGCTCCAATTCTGGCCACTTGAGCACCCCTAATTTTTGCTGCTGCATCACTGGCAACCAAGACTTCAGCTGTCTAGGCCCTAAGCTCTGGAATTCCCTCCCTAAACCCCTCATCAACAACAACTTTCTCTTGTCCTTCAGGATGTTCCTTAAAGTTTTTGGTCACCCATCCTAACCTGCCCTAAATTTGTGGCTTGTAATGTTCCTGTGAAGCATCTTGAGAAGTTTTATTATGTTAAAGACGCTGGTCGTGCTGGTCCCAGTTACAGTGAGAATCTTCTGTCCGCCTTTTTAAAAAGGATAAATAAGGGCTCCCACAGCATTGCTGATGAACAAGGGGCTCCTCCAATTGTCCGACTAACATTCCTCACCGTCCAAGAAAAGAATAGCCGCTGGTCATTAATCTTGAGTGTTTGTGGAGTTTTGGTGATTTGAGTTTCCGAAATTATGCCTTTGGTTATGATGTTTCCAGATGTAATGATGCAGAATATAAATGCAAGTTCTTTATTTTAAAAAAAAACATAAATTGGATTTGTGTTATTGAGAAGATGTTGTAAAAGTGGAATCTGCAACAATTGATGGATTTACTGGACCCTCCCTACAAGAATGCCAAAAAAAGGCAGGACAGTATTTACCCTTATTAATGATCATTAATGACCGGAATTTATTTGGTTTCAATCTTAGGCTTGAGTTTTTAAAACCTGAAATCATTTCTTAAAATTTATTTGGTATTGAAATTTGGGAAGTGTTTTATGATTCAGGTTTGTGACTCCGTTAGGACTGCTTTTGATTACTTACAACTCCGTGTACACTACATATTCCTGACTGAATGTCGGGTGTTTAATGCAGCCGAACAGCAGCGAAGTAAAGCCCCACCTGAACCATGAGCAGCCTCTAAGGTAGTTTTAATTATCTGTCATATCCGTCATTCTTTCTTTTCACAATAGGTGCGAGTTGGATTTCTACCAGTTACGTGGTAGTGATTCTGTGAATTGTAGCTGTCTTACCTAAAGGCACAGTAAAGGGTTAAGCATGAGCTCATCCCTCGATGAATCATTGTGTAACCAGAGCCTGGACTTGGCTCAGGTACATCTCATATCATCAGCATAATGTGATCTACCTGAGCCAACAGGTGCATAGCTGAGGACATGATGTAATGTGTTAACAGTTCCTGGTGAACAGGTGAGTACTGCATTCTCCAAAGCCCAAAGTCTTATGAGGAAACTGCAAAATTTGTGGCTTAACAGGCAGTACAAACATTTTATGATCGTGAAGTATATGCATCATTCAGAATATTCTAGAGTGGAATTTCCCCGCACTTTTCATGTTGCCATTGTTCGAGTCATTATTTTGCAGGCTAAAGTTATAAAATTAAGTACCTTTTAATTTAACTTTTTATTCTCAGTAGTGTGAATTAACTGAATTGTATTTGGAATCACAGGGAACTGTTTAAATAAGAACATCAGATAAAATAATAAACCATCCTGCATTGAACCAGTCCACAGTTCAGCAAAGTGTTACCAGCATCTGTTTGTCAAGGTGACCTGCATAGGTGATCTACTTCCTAGCTGCCATTCACTAGGTGTGTATTGCAATCTGTAACATTCTGGACAGGTGCAGATTCTTGTCCTCCCTGTCACCCTTGCCAGGGGCACAGAATCAGCCCCATTTAAAATACATCAGATGGTGTTTTCCCAAAACTTGTTAGAACTAAAGCAAACTAGACTACATCACAGCAACAACCTGCATTTATATAGCACTTTTTTAATGTCGTAAACCATCCTAAGGTGTTTCACAGGAGTGATTAGCAAACAAATTTTGGCAACAAGCCACAAAAGGAAATATTATGGACAGGTTGATTCAGAGTGGTAGCTTTAAGGAACGTCTTAAAGGAGGAGAGAGAGCGGTGGAGAGGTTTAGGATGGGAATTCCTAATAGAGCCCAGACAGCTGAAGGAATGGCTGCCATTGATGGAGCGATGGAAATTGGGGATGTGCACAAGACCAGAACTGGAGGAATGCAGAGAGGATTGTAGGGTTGGTGGAGGTTATAGAGAAAAGGACAGGCAACTTTGTGAAGGGGTTTGAAGACATGTTAAAATTGAGGCATTGCTAGAATGCGAGCACAGGAGTGATGGGTGAAGGGGACTGTGTGAGTTACAATGCAGATAGCAGAGTTTTAGATGAGCTTAAGCTTATGGAAGGTAGAAGCTGGGAGACTGTCAGAAGAGCAGTAAAATAGTCGAGTTAGGTGTTAGCAAAGGTGAAGGTTTCAACAGCAGAGCAGCTGAGGCAGGGGCAGAGACGGGCGATGTTAGAGGTTTTTGACAGGGTCTGATATCTACCGGAATCTCTGAGTTTGTGTTAGATCAAGCGCCTGTAGAAAATGTTAGCAAAGCTGTGGTCATTGGAGAGAAATAGAGCATGACATTTCCTGTATTGACCTGTGTCTGAAGACCATCAAACTATTGGGACAATGAATCAGACTGTAATTGCCACGACAAGGTCCATGACTATTTGGTTTTTGTGGGAAAATTGAGGGAGTTCCAGAATTAAGCTTTCCAAAACTTTAGATTCCCAAGTGGTGAAATTGCAATTTAACTTACTCAGTCAGTGCGAGATAGTGGCTTGGATTGTGGCTCCTGTCCTATATATTCAGCGTTTAAACAATCAGCTGTAGCCTATTGGAAGTAGCTTTTAAGCTCAAATAAACTGCCTTCTTGCAACTGCAGTGACTCATGTGTGGTTTGCCACTTGTTCCCTGCTTAATGTGTGCCAACCCCACTGTTATCAGCCCAATCCAAAGGGAGAGATGAATGGTCCACACCGCGAACTCATTCAGTGTCACCTGTAGAGCCTCATTCTTCAACAAGGTGGTTTGTGCTGCACTTCCTTTCTGCCCCTTCATTGCTCCTTCATTGTTGGTTGCCTAGCGAAGATCTGTCAGAGAGCACCTGAGTGAGATAAGCAGTTTGGATGCAGCTCAAGCCTATCTTCTCCCGAGTGGGAGATGAATACATTGATGCCTTTAGACATAAAGGCCTCAATATTGACATCAACCCTCTGGTAACCCAACATTAAACATGGTCTTACCTCACCATGAGCCCATTGCCGGAATATCAGGCTGCACCTCTTTGACCAAGCTTCGGTCACCTGTCCTAATAACCCCTCATGTGACTCAGTGTCCAATTCTGTTTAATAACACTCCTGTGAAAGACTTTGGGGCATTTTATGAAGTTAAACGCACTATATAAATCCAGGTCGTTGTATAAAGATGTTTTACCATATTAAAGGCACTAAGTGTAAAGACAGCTTGCTCTTGTTATTGTTAATTAAATTGAAAATGAAATCCAGTGGCTGAGGTTTAGGAATAAATTGTTCCTGCTACTCCAGAAACTCATCTTCTCCCATCTGGAAACACTGTGCCGAGAAGAATCCCATCAATAAACTGCCGTTAATTAAAAACCGCCTTTCGTACAAAAGGGTTTATTTTTTCTAATTATTTGAGATGGGTACCCATTGCCAGTAACACATCCTCCATGTAACTGTATTGGATCATTTGTAAATAAAATGAGCTGGAAAGGATTTTCAATTATTTTTCCCCTATTAGCAACAATAGAAGTTATTCCCCGCTCAAAGTAATCAGTTGGAAAGCAAAGCAGTCTATTGAACACCAGGGAAAGGGATTCAATTATCAGGATAAACAGCCTGATGGATTGGTGGGGTAGGTTAGAGCAGATTAGTTAGGTAAATACAAGCTAACTGAAAGCCTAGGGCCAATAGCTCTCAATAGCACCATTGTGAAGCATGCCTGTATCAAAGGAAGTCAACCTAAGAACATAATAAAAGGAGTAGGCCAATGGCCCCTTAAGCCTTCTCCATTATTTAGTAGGATCAGGGTTGGCCTTCTACTTCAACTCCACCCTATCCCCACACCCCTTGATTCACCAGAGTCCGAAAATCGTATCGTATCAACCTCAGCCTTGAATAAACTCCGTGAGCATCCACAACCCTCTGGGGTAGAGAATTCCAAAGATTCACAATCCTCTGAGTGAAGTCTGCCGATGCAGACACAATGGGCCAAATGGCCCCCTTCTGTGCCGTTAAAATTCTGTGATTCTGTAAAGAAATTTCTCCTCATCTCAGTCCTAAATGAGCGACCCCTTATCCTGAGGTTATGATCCCATGTTCTAGACTCTCCAGCCAGGGGAAACAGCCCCTCAACACCTAGACGGTCAAGCCTTCAAAGAATCTTACAATGCATCAATTAGATCGCCTCTCATTATTTCAAGTTCTGCTTACTATATTAGTAACTGTTACTATGGCAGTGTTCAAAGCCCTGGAGACAATAAAAACCTTAATTCAGGTCCTAGATTATTTCATTAGAATCTCTCAGTTCTGAGAGATGTGATTACAATCATACTGGCCTGAGTGAGTATACATTATCTACAGAATGGGAAGACAGACTTGCATTTATATAGCATCTTTCGCAACCTCAGGATGTCCCAAAGCACTTCATAGCCAATGAAGTACTTTTGAAATGTAGCCATTGTTGCAACATAGGGAAATGTGGCAGCCAAACTTAATGCAGCAAGTTCCCACATATAGCAACAAGATAATGACCAGGTAATGTTTATGCAATAAAAACAGAAAATGCTGGAAAAACTCAGCAGTCTGACAGCATCTGTGGCGAGAGAAACAGAGTTAACATTTCAAGTCCGTATGACTCTGAAGAAGGGTCTCATACAGACTCAAAATGTTAACTCTGTTTCTCTCTCCACAGATGCTGTCAGACCCGCTGAGTTTTTCCAGCATTTTCTGTTTTTATTTCAGATTTCCAGCATCCACAGTATTTTGCTTTCATCGTAATGTTTTTGCAATATTGGTTGAGGGATAAATATTGGTCAGGACATTGGGGATAACAGCCCTGATCTTCTTTTACAGTCACCTGAGAGGGAAGATGTAGCCTTAGTTTAACATCTGAAAGACAGCAGCCTTGACAGTGCAGCATTCCCCTGCTATTGCAGTAAAGCGTCAGCCTAGATTATAGGCCCAAGCCTTTGAAGTTGGATTTGAACCCACAACCTTTAGTTCCAGTGGTGAGAGTATCACCCACTGATCTGACATCCAGTTATAGCCAAAGAAAAGGAAAAAGACAGATTCTGAGGTAATTATTTTGGCTTCCATCCATTGGTTGAGGAGGGAAGGTAAACTTTCTATTTTTGTGCTTGCACTAGGGAGCCTTGCCCAAAGGCAGTGTGTGCACAGTGGAACATTGCATGATCTCAATGGACCAGTCTCTTACATAGACCCAGTAGATTATTCAAGCTTGTTACATAGTAACAGGAGGAGCCCATTCAGCCCCTTGAACCTGTTCCAATGTTCAGTTAGATCCTGGCTGATCTCAATTTACTCATCATTGCTCCACAACCATTGATCTTGCCTAATAAAAAGCTATCAATCTCGTTTTTTAAAAATTTTCAATTGACCCCTAGCCACAACCATTTTTAGGGGGAGAGAGTTCCAGATTCCCACTACCCTTTGTGTGAAGAAGTGCTCCCTGACATCACCCCTAAGCTCTAATTTTAAGATAACACTCACTTGTTCTGGACTCCACCCAACCCTCCCCACCTCCCCCCCCCCCACCCCCCCACTACCCACCACCCCCCACCTCAGAGAAAATAGGACAGTGAGAGAGAAAAACTGTTAGAAGGATTACAGAAGTGGAAAATATACCAAGATCTCCTCAAAATTGGGAGCAATGATGGTGGATCTGAGAATCGGTAACAATCCCTTAAAATTGGTTGTGAGGTACATGGATGTGAAATACACAAGATTTGAATATAATTCTTTGAGAACTGCACAGATCAGATAAATTATAGCACATTCCCCCTCACCTCGTGCCCTGTCCACACCCCCTGCAGATTTAGATTTGTATGTAGATAAAACGATGATAAATCTCAAAGGCGAATGACTATTTTTATGTAGGATACTGACTGAAACTTACACTGGGTGAAGATTTTAAATGCAGTCGTAAATTTTACAAGCATTACTTGCACAATACTCTCTGTGTAAAACAGGAGGCTTTAGTCACTGTTCAGTATGAGTGTTTTTGTTGATCCAGTGCTTCCTTGCCCCCTGCCCCCAGCTATTGAGCGATTGATGGATTCACACCTGGATAGTCACTGTACAACCAAGTCTAATCCTCTGCATGCTCAATCTTTACATATGCTTATTATCAGCAAGGGATTATTGGGTAGCGATCACGAGTGGCAATACCAGTTTATCTAAACTCAGATGTTACTACTCAGTGCCGAGTTTGTCTCAATGTGGAGCATTCTCTCCCTCGCAGAAAGAAAGTTTTCTCTGATTTTGTTCTTGTGATGCAGTTTGGGAGTTTTACTTAGCTGAAGACGTTATACAAAGGCAAGTTATTGTGCACGTTATCATGGCTGACTAAGGAAGCTGTCTTTCTAATGAACCATTAAAATTGAGGTAAGCTGCCATGGCAATTTATAAGGAAAAATAAAGAGTTCTCCTGGCCAACATTTATCCCTAAAACCCCCACCATCGCTAAAAAGCGCGCTGTTTCATTTATCCCGTTGCTGCTTTGGGACCTTGCTGTGCACGTGTTGGCTGCCCATAAAACAACAGTGAGGTTTTTTGTTAGGGGGTGTGCGCATCATTGCTGTGGCCAGCATTTATTGTTCATCCCTAATTGCCCCTTGAGAAGGTGGTGGTGAGCTGCCTTCTTGAACCGCTGCGGTCCATGTGGTGTAGGTACACCCACAGTGCTGTTAGGGAGAGAGTTCCAGGATTTTGACCCAGCGACAGTGAAGGAACGGTGATATATTTCCAGGTCAGGATGATGTGTGGCTTGGAGGGGAACTTCCAGATAGTGGTGTTCCCATCTATCTGCTGCCCTTGTCCTTCTAAAGAAGAGATTTGCCTTTAATTAATTGCTTTCAAAACTGCAGGATGTCCCAAAAAAGCTTCACAGCCAGTGAACTACTTTTTGAAGCATAGTCACATAGTAGGAAGGACAGCAGCCAATTTCTGCACAGCAAGCTCCCACAAACAGCAAAGTGATCATAAGTAGACAATTTGTTTCTGTGATGTTAATTTAAGTTTAAATATTGGCTAGGAACCAGGGATAACTTTCCTGCTCTTGTTTGAACTAATTCTATGGGATATTTCTATGTCCACCTTAGAGGGTATGTTGGGTGGGGTGAGGGGTCTGAAATATATGGGGTGCTGAGGCCCCTGCACCCCACTCCCCTCTCCCCCAACCACCGCCCAACCTGCTACAAAGTTGTGGGGGAGCCCAGCCATGGAAAGAACAATTGCCCTGCAGTACAGACTGGAGGTGCAAGTTCTTACCCTCAAGGACAGAAAGTCCCGCCTCAGAGAGCTGTCGGCCAATCAGAGGCCAGTGAGAGCGGTGGCCACTTGGTGATGAGAAGGTGAGCTGTAATGGTCAGAACCTTGTAAGTGCTTGGGAGTCAGCAGGGGTGTGAGGGGGCCAGGGTTTGAGAGGCCCGCGTGGGAGGGCAACCTGGAAGGGTGGGGGTTGACATCTTGGGTGGTGGGGGGTGGGGGAGGGGGGATGGAGGGGAGGTGCCATCAAGCACCTCAGTTGGCCTACTGGAAGAGTGGCCTGTCCAACACCACCTCCGACGCTGGTATAATTGTGCTCGGGCCTGGGGTGCGCAGGTAGGTAGTGGGCAGGCCACACGCTGGACTTAATGTGTCACCCCCCCGCGTTCAAACCCATAGGCCGGAGAGCCTTGAATCCAGCCTGGGGCCTCGGTTTAACACCTCAGTCAAAAGACAGCACCTCTGGCCTTGCAGCAGTCATTCAGCACTGCACTGAAATGACAGCCTAGATTTTTGAGCTCAGATATCGAGTGGAACTTGAGCCCAGAATCTCTGACTCTGTGGTGAGAGTGCTATCCACAGAGCCACAGTTAACACCAGTCACACCGGATGGTGCAGGCCACTGATTGTGCAGCTACTCTCAAAAAAAGCCTTTGCTGACTGGCTGCAGTGCTTCTTGTAGATGGTACACATTTCAATATACCTTCAAAAGCCTTTAATTGTCCGTGAAGTGCCTTGGGATGTCTTGAGATCATGAAAAAGTTATCTGAATGCAAAGTCAATCATCAAAACTAATTGTAATGTCTCTCTTTCCCATTGCTGCCACTTCCTGCTCTACAGAGCTAACCAGATAAACTGTCAGGTACTTCTTTAATGTCTTTGTTGATATGAACAATAGCATGGAATTCAGTCCTTTTAATTTTCAGTGAGGTTTGGTTGGTTCATTTTCTTCCACTTTCCAATGTTGCAAAATCTAGCTCTTCCTACAATCCAGACATTGGACTGGAATGCGGATAGATCCAAGTGTTTTGAAGTAAACGTTAGATAGGGTTTGTGGTTGAATATATTATAGATCACTAATGCCATAAAAGGCTAGTGAAGCAGAGTCTTTAAGATCATTTAAAAGACAATTGGATAAGTGTTTAAAAAGGAGAAAATGGAAAAGATGGCAAAATGCGATTGGAGTATAGGTACCTTTTGTTGAAAAGCTAACAGCAACATGCATTTATACAGCATAACACCTTTTATTTCCACCTGAGAAGGCAAATGGTAAAAGCAAAAAACTGCGGATGCTGGAAATCCAAAACAAAAACAAAAATACCTGGTAAAACTCAGCAGGTCTGGCAGCATCTGCGGAGAGGGACACAGCTAACGTTTCAGGTCCGAATGACCCTTCAACAGAACTAAGTAAAAATAGAAGAGAGGTGATATAAAAGCTGGTTTGAGGGGGGGGTGGGGCAAGTAGAGCTGGATAGAGAGCCAGTGATAGGTGGAGATAACCAAAAGATGTCACAGACAAAAGGACAAAGAGGTGTTGAAGGTGGTGATATTATCTAAGGAATGTGCTAATTAAGGGTAGAAAGCAGGATGAGCAAGGTACAGATAGCCCTAGTGGGGGTGGGGTGAAGGAATCGAAAAAGGCTAAAAGGTAGAGATAAAACAATGGATGGAAATACATTTAAAAATAATGCAAATAGGTGGGAAAAAAAAAATCTATATAAATTATTGGGAAAAAAGGGGGGGATCGGAAAGGGGGTGAGGATGGAGGAGAGAGTTCATGATCTAAAATTGTTGAACTCAATATTCAGTCCGGAAGGTTGTAAAGTGCCTAGTCGGAAGATGAGGTGCTGTTCCTCTAGTTTGCGTTGAGCTTCATTGGAACAATGCAGCAAGCCAAGGACAGACATGTGGGCATGAGAGCAAAAACAAAAAGCTAAAAGCTACTGCGGATGCTGGAAATCCAAAACAAAAACAGAATTACCTGGAAAAACTCAGCAGGTTTGGTAGCATCGGCGGAGAAGAAATCAGTTAACGTTTCGAGCCTTCATGGCCCTTCGGCAGAACTGAAGCATAGTTAGGAGAAGGGAGAAATATAAACTGGTTTAAGGTTGGGGGCGGGGGGGGGCGGGGGTGGGGGAGAGAGACGTTGAGGGTGTGGTGATTGTGGAGATGAGCAGATAATCAAAGGTTTTCCATCCACGGTCGTTGACAGGGCCCTCAACCGTGTCCGGCCCATATCCCGCGCATCCTCCCTCATGCCTTCTCCTCCTTCCCAGAAACATGATAGGGTCCCCCTTGTCCTCACTTATCACCCCACCAGCCTCCGCATTCAAAGGATCATCCTCCGCCATTTCCGCCAACTCCAGCATGATGCCACCACCAAACACATCTTCCCTTCACCCCCCCTGACGGCATTCCGTAGGGATCGTTCCCTCCGGGACACCCTGGTCCACTCCTCCATCACCCCCTACTCCTCAACCCCCACTTATGGCACCTCCCCATGCCCACGCAGAAGATGCAACACCTGCCCCTTCACTTCCTCTCTCCTCACCGTCCAAGGGCCCAAACACTCCTTTCAAGTGAAGCAGCATTTCACTTGCATTTCCCCTAACTTAGTCTACTGCATTCGTTGCTCCCAATGCGGTCTCCTCTACATTGGAGAGACCAAACGCAAACTGGGCGACCGTTTTGCGGAACACCTGCGGTCTGTCCGCAAGAAAGACCCAAACCTCCCTGTCGCTTGCCATTTTAACACTCCACCCTGTTCTCTTGCCCACATGTCTGTCCTTGGCTTGCTGCATTGTTCCAGTGAAGCCCAACGCAAACTGGAGGAACAGCACCTCATCTTCCGACTAGGCACTTTACAGCCTTCCGGGCTGAATATTGAATTCAACAACTTTAGATCTTAAACTCCCCCCCCCCACCTTAAACCAGTTTATATTTCTCCCTTCTCCTAACTATGCTTCAGTTCTGCCAAAGGGCCATGAAGGCTCGAAACGTTAACTGATTTCTTCTCCGCCGATGCTGCCAGACCTGCTGAGTTTTTCCAGGTAATTCTGTTTTGGTTGGGCATGAGAGCAGGTTGGAGTGTTAAAATGGCAAGCGACAGGGAGGTCTGGGTAATGCTTGCGGACAGACCGAAGGTGTTCTGCAAAGCGGTCACCCAGTCTGCGTTTGGTCTCTCCAATGTAGAGGAAACTGCATTGGGAGCAACGAATGCAGTAGACTAAATTGAGGGAAGTGCGAGTGAAATGCTGCTTCACTTGAAAGGAGTGTTTGGGCCCTTGGACGGTGAGGAGAGGGGAAGTAAAGGGGCAGGTGTTGCACCTTCTGCAGTTACATGGGAAGGTGCCGTGGGAGGGGGTTGAGGTGTAAGGGGTGATGGAGGAGTGGACCAGGGTGTCCCAGAGGGAACAATATGTTGGCCTTCATTGTGAGAGGACTTGAGCACAGGAGGAAGGATGTCTTACTGCAGCTGTGCAGGGCCCTGGTGAGACTACATCTGGAGTATTATGTGCAGTTCTGGTTTCCTTACTTAATACTTGCCATAGAGGGAGTGCAGCGAAGGTTCACAGATTGATTCCTGGGATGGGAGGATTGACGTATGAGGAGAGATTGGGCCGACTAGGCCTTTATTCACTAGAGTTTAGAAGAATGAGAGGGGATCTCATTGAAATATATAAAATTCTGACAGGGCTGGACAGACTGGAAGCAAGGATGATGTTTCCTCTGGCTGAGGAGGTCTAGAACAAGGGGTCACAGTCTCAGGACATGGGGTAGACCATTTATGACTGTGATGAGGAGAAACTTCTTCACTCAGAGGGTGGTCAACCTGTGGAATTCTCTACCACAGAGGCTGTGGAGGCCAAGTCACTGAATATATTTAAGAAGGAAATAGATAGGTTTCTAGACTCTAAAGGCATCAGGGGGAATGGGGAGAGAGTAGGAGTACGACGTTGAGATAGAGGATCAACCATGATCATATTGAATGGCAGAGCAGATTCGAAGGGCCGAATGACCTGCTCCTGCTCCTATTTTCTATGTTTCTATGAGAGGGCAGGCTGGGCATTGTTTTAACATCTCAACTGAAAGGCAGCACCTCCAACAGTGCAGCACTACCCCAGTAGGGCACTCGGAGTGTCAGCCTAGATGTTTGCTCAAGTTGAAATATCCTTTATTCTGTTTCATCAGTAACAATTGAAAACATTTTATTGCAAAGAGATCTTCATAATGAGGAAGTGCTGTCCAATGGGATGAATATTGTTTACTAAATTATTGTGCTCTTTTCAGTAGCAGCATGTAAACTGTACGTTTATTAATCAAGAAATCAGTTGTTGAGTTGGTTTTTATTGACAGAAGTGTAGAAAATATATCTTTTATCTTTAATCCCATTCCAGGGATTTGAGCACATAACCTAGGCTGACACACCCAGTGCCATTTACTGAGGGAGTGCTGCACCAAAGGAGGTGCCATCTTTCAGCTGAGACGTTAAACCAAGGCCCTGTCTGTCCATGCAGGTGGATGTAGATGATTCCATGGCCACCATTTCGATGAAGGGCTGGGGAAGGTACCGCAAGAAAGGCTACTTGCTAAGATAAGAGCCCATGGTGTTGGGGTTAGTATATTAGTATGGATAGAGGATTGGCTGACTAATAGAAGACAGAGTTGGGTTAAGGGGGGCATTTCCAGGATGGCAACCTGTAACTAGTGGAGTGCCACAGGGATCAGTGCTGGGGCCTCAGTTATTTACAATCTATATTAATGACTTGGATGAGGGAAGTGAATGTACTATCGTCAAGTTTGCGGATGTCACAAAAATAGGTGGGAAGGCAAATGGTGAGGATGATGCAAAGAGTTTACAGAGGGGTATAGACAGGTTAAGTGAGTGGGCATAAATTTGGCAGATGGAATATAATGTGGGAAAATGTGAGGTTTTGCACTTTGGCAGGAAGAATAGAGGAGCTGAATATTATTTAAATGGAGAAAGACTGCAGAAAGCTGCAGCAGAGAGGGATTTGGGAGTCCTTGTGCATGAATACCAAAAAGTTAACATACAAGTTCAACAGGCAATAGGGAAGGCAAATGAAATGTTGGCCTTTATTTCAAAGGGAATGGAGTATAAAAATAGGGAAGTCTTGCTAAAACTATACAAGGCACTAGTTAGACCACACCTAGAATACTGTGAACAGTTTTGGCCCCTTTATCTAAGGAAATATGTATTGGCATTGGAGGCAGTCCAGAGAACGTTCACCAGATTGATCCCAGGTATGGAGGGATTTTCTTATGAGGAGAGGTTGAGTAGGTTGGGCCTGTACTCATTGGAGTTTAGAAGAATGAGAGATGACCTTATTGAAACATATAAGATTCTTAGGGGGCTTGAACAGGGTGGATGCTGAGAGGTTGTTTCCCCTTGTGAGAGAGTCTAGGACCAGAGGGCATAATCTCAGGGTAAGGGGGCACCCACTTAAAACAAAGATGAGGAGGAAGTTCTTCTCTCAGAAAAAAAACTTCTGGAAATCTTGTAACTTCCTCCTCATCTAAGGAAAATGGATCAAACATAAACTATACATCTGAGCTCCGATGATGCTTCCTGACTCTAAGCCTGTCAGCGGAAAATATTGGAAGCAATTCTGGGAGACAGAATTACTCTACACTTGGAGAGGCAGGGATTAATCAAGGACAGTCAGCATGGTTTTGTTAAGGGGAGGTCATGTCTGACCAATTTGATTGAATTTTTCGAAGAGGTGACCAGGTGTGTGGATGAGGGCAATGCATTTGACGTAGTCTACTTGGACTTCAGCAAGGCTTTTGATAAGGTCCCACATGGAAGACTGATAACGAAGTTAAGAGCCCATGGGATCCAAGGCAATTTGGCAAATTGGATCCAGAATTGGCTGAGTGGCAGGAAGCAGAAGGTGATGGTCGAGGGGTGTTTTTGTGACTGGATGCCTGTGTCTAGTGGGGTTCCACAGGGATCGGTGTTGCTGTTTGCTGTTTGTGGTATATATAAACGATTTAGACTTGAATGTAGGAGGGTTGATCAGTAAGTTCGCGGATGACACGAAAATTGGTGGGGTGGTAAATAGTGAGGAGGATAACCTTAGATTACAGGAGGATTTTGACAGGCTGGTCAGATGGGCTGATCAGTGGCAAATGGAAGTTAATCCGGATAAGTGTGAGGTGATGCACTTGGGCAGGACAAACAAGGCACGGGAATACACGACGAATGATAGGACCCTGGGAAGTACCAAGGACCATGGGACCTTGGTGTGCATGTCCACCGGTCCCTTAAGGTACCGGGACAGGTAGATAAGGTGGTTAAGGAGGTATATGGGATACTTGCCTTTATTAGCAGAGGCATAGAATATAAGAGCAGGGAGGTTATGCTGGAACTATATAAAACGCTGGTTAGGCTCCAGCTAGAGTATTGCATGTAGTTCTGGAATCCGCGTTATAGGAAGGATGTGATTGCACTAGAGAGAGTGCAGAGGAGATTTACCAGGATGTTGCCTGGGCTGGAAAGTTTTAGATGAGGAGAGTTTGGATAGACTGGGGTTATTTTCCTTATAGCAGAGGAGATTGAGCGGGGACATGATTGAGCTGAATAAAATTATGAGGGGCATAGATAGGGTAGACAGGAAGGAACTTTTCCCCTCGGTGGAAGGATCAATAACCAGGGGGCATAGATTTAAGGTAAGGGGCAGGAGGTTTAGAGGGGATGTGAGGAAGAATTTTTTCACCCAGAGGGTGGTGGGAATCTGGAACTCACTGCCTGAAAGGGTGGGAGAGGCAGAAACCCTCATAACATTTAAGAAGTATTTGGATGTGCACTTGCGATGCCATGGCATACAAGACTATGGGACTAGTGCTGGAAAATGGGATTAGAATAATTAGGTACTTGTTTGACCGGCGCAGACTCGATGGGCCGAAGGGCCTTTTTCTGTGCTGTACACCTCGATGACTCTACGACACTCGATGCGAGATCCGGGGATGTAAATTTGTAGCCCTGAATTCCACCAGCGCTCACTTTGAATATGGACTGTTGGCTAGAAGCTGGGAATCGCCCCTTAGGACTGGAATGTTCTGTCACTTTCAGCTGTTCCCTCATGGTTTTGTGACCTCTTGTGTTTACCAAGAAGATCGTGAGTTGATGATCAGGATGTATCTAGTATTTTGTGTGCCGATTATTTGCATGTATTTGTTAATCGTAACCTCTATTCCCAGAGCCAGAGAACAGGACAGTCTTGGAAACGTGCGATTACACCTCCTGGCTTTTTGTGCTCTAATGCTGTTATGTGAAATTCCTAGAGAACTATTTAAAGACTAAAGGTTCACCCTGTAAAGAACAGGGAGTTCACACAAGCACTTTAGAAACAGAAAATTGACTGATGGTGGAACAAGTGATTAAGCCTGACTGCTAATCCAGTCAGAGAGCATCTGCAAGCAGGCAGACTTTAACCTCCCTCCCTGTTGGGTGTTGGTCTTTGGAGAGATTCGGATAGCACAGTGTATTTGCGCACTTTCCCTCTCTGGGATCCATATTGCTTTCCAGCTCAGACTGATGGGATTATAATTCTCTTTTCCTTCTCTCGCTCATTCTTGTTTTCATTGCGGTTCAGTGGTAGCTCTGTCCCCTCTCAATCTGTTGGTGGTGAGATTCAGACTTCAGCGTACAATCTAAGGGTTAACACTTTGGTACGGAGGGAGTGCTACACTGTCAGAAGTGCTTGCTTTTTCGAGATGTTTAGATGAATGCAAAAATAAATCCACTTGAACTATTTCAGGAAAAATATCCAACATATATTCCCCAATCAAATAGCGTTAACTGTTTGGTAACTGAGTATTTCATTATATTCAGCTGGTGGGCATTATTATTAATTGGGGATTCACGTGCTCCTTTCTATAGGAACAGACTGAAACTGTGGTTGTTGGGGGTCAGGCGATGCGTGTTTACAATGTGGGTCTGTGTAAATAAAAGCTTATTGAGTGTGTAAAGATCGCCTCTAGTTCTATCTTTCACCTGGTTGTCTGAAATATAGCAAACAGCACCAAGAATAACTGGTCACTTTCTTTTCCTGGGGCAGAGTTTTATGCCGGTGGAATTTTCCAGTCCTGCTGAAGTCAATGGACCTTTTGAACATGCTCGCTGCATTCTATGGCCCCGCTCCCACTGCAATGGGACTGTAAAATTCCCCCCCGCATGTTAGTGGGACCTAGCTTCACATGATTAGGCTGCAATGTGTAAGTTGGGGAAGGGGTGTTCGGGTTGCTGGGGTGGTGAAAAGATTAGTTCATTGTTAGATTTTTTTTTTAAAACTAGCGGTAACTTTTGCAGTGCCACACGTACATCTTTTATAGTCTTCCTTCACTGTGGCTGGGTCAAAATCCTGGAACTCCCTCCCTAACAGCACTGTGGGTGTACCTACCCCACAGGGACTGCAGCGGTTCAAGAAGGCAGCTCACCCCCACCTTTCTCAAGGGGCAATTAGGGATAGGCAATAAATGCTGGCCCAGCCAGCGACACCCGGCAACATGGTCACCCGGTGACATTCCATGAATGAATTTTAAAAATGCAAGAATGACACAACAAAATCCAACTGGGATTTTGAAACAAACGTTTAGGTCTGTTTTCTATCTCCTAATCTTATAAAGGCGTAATTTTAAAAAAACTTCCAGGCTAGGCAATGCATCATAATTTGGTAAGTCTCATTTGTGGCGTTAAGTTGAGTGAGGTCATCAATGGGTGAAAAAGAAGAAGCGATGAATGAATGACTACCGGAACAGCATTGAAATAAAAACAATAGGATACTGTCTCCCGTTCTTGGTCTGTTTAACTGGTTGGACCACTCCTCAGAGGCTGGTGTTGAAATATTACAACCAGGCATTAAAACATTTTACAGTGATTGTGTAAACTTTATTGGCTGCATGTGTGACACCTCGAGCTGAATTTTCTGGGGCCCATGATGGTTTCCCTGGTGGCAGGAGGGACCGGGAAAATAGTGGGGATCCATGTTGGGACAACTCCCCAGCACATTCCCACCATTAGGGAAGGTGCTGCCAGAACAAGCAGGAGAACAGATTGCTTGACCGTTGTATGGAGCTTCTATCCAACAAGTTGGGGGGTAGGGGGAGGAGGGTGCGCAGGCTGGAAAGGTATCTCCTGCAGCCCCAGCGATCCAACTGAGGGAGTTTCCCCTCAAATCTGAGGATCCTGCTGCCTTCCCACCCTCAGGAATAGTTAATGCTGTTTAAGCCTCTGAGGAAGCCTCCATTTTGAGCCTCCTTCTTCACGAATTTCCTGTCCTGGATTTAATTGGGGTAGAGGTGGTCCCTACCCGCCATCCTCCCACCCGATTAAGTGCCCCCTACCACAAACCTGACACAGTGAAGGGCATTAAATTCCACCCTGTGTGTTGGTTAAGTTATTCTTGAGAAAGGTGTATACAATCGCTGCAAACCCAGCTCGCGTGTTGAATTATCCGTCTATTCTTTTTCCTCTTTGAGTTCCTGTTGGTGGGTATTCCTGAAGCAAATGAAAAATTTACAAGGTTTTGGTTTGCAAAAAGAAGGCCGATGGTGACCTAATCTTCTTCAGTTCCCTGACTGAGAGCAGGCCCCACCCACAGCACCACGACCTCCACCACAGGTAGGCCAAGGAGCCAGGTCCTGAATCCACCCCAGCCACAACAGGGATCGAACCCCACATACACCAACCTGATCCACACCAGCCATCCAGCCACCTGAACACGCTGTCCCCCTGCCCCCACCCCCTCCCCCCCCACCACCCCCCCGAGGGGTCCAAGTTGCTGTGGCAACATACAGTTTTACATGCATGCTGTCGCCTGGAGCTATGGATTGTGATGGCAGAAGTTCCAACTTCTTTCCATCTCATGGCTAACCAGAAATCACTCCCACTCTTACTGCCTGCCATTGGTGTGTAAGATCATAAGACATAGGAACAGAAGTAGGCCATTCGGCCCATCGAGTCTGCTCCGCCATTCAATGAGATCATGGCTGATCTGATAATCCTCAACTCCACTTTCCTGCCTTTTCCTCATAACTCTTGATTCCCTTACTGATTAAAAATCTATCTCAAATGTCTATCTCAACCTTGAATACTTAACGACCCAGTCTTTACCGTAAAGAATTCCACAGATTGACTGCCCTTTGAGAGAAGAAATTCCTCCTCATCTCTGTTTTCAATGGGCGCGCCCTTACTCTGAAATTATGCCCCCTGGTCCTAGACTCTGCCACAGAGTGTTGGAAGGTTTTACACGCTGATACTCAACCTGTTTAGCCATGTTATGAACTCACTTTCCTCGGACATCAAGTCCCACTGTGGGACCGGAAATTCCTGACCAAAAGTCAACAGCCCTTTTTGCTGGTCCATCAAAATTTTGCAGCCCCCGTTCCCAACAATTCCTGCAGTGAGTGGGACCAGAAAATCCCGGCCCTCAAGTGGGCCTTGAACCCTGAGCCTCTGGCTCAGAGGCAAGGATAGCGCCCACTGCTCCACAAGACCTTATGACCTGGTAGAAGCATTGAAAATTATAAAAAGGTTTTGACAGAGTGGATACGGAGAGAATGTTTCCTCTTGTGGGGAAGACAATAAGTGGCAGTGATCGGCTGGTCGTTCAGTTGCCCCAGAATTGCATGTTTGGCTTCAAGTCCCACCCCCAGGGGCTTGAGCACAAAAAGCAAGTCTGACACTTGCAGTCCAATACTGAAGCTGCGCCGTGCTGTCTTTTAGATGAAACCTTAAACGGAGGCCCCATTTAACTGCTCAGGTGGATGTAAGAAAATCCCATCGGACTGTTTGGAAGAAGAGCAGGGGAGTTAACCCTAATGTCCGGGCCAATATTTATCCCTCAATCATCATCATCACCATCATCATCACAAGAACAGATTATCTGGTCATTATCACATTGCTGTGTGTGGGATCTTACTGTGTGCGAATTAGTTGCTCAGTTTCCTACACCACACCAGTCACTTCACTTCAAAAAGTATTTCATTGGCTGCAAGGCGCTTTGAGATGTCCAATGGTCATGAAAAGCTCTGTATAAATGCAAGTCGTTCTTTTTAATCAATGTGGGATAGTCACCAAGAAATCCAAAAGGGAATTCACAAGAAATTTCTTTACCCAGACAGTGGTGAGAATGAGAGTTTTTGAAGCAAGTAGCATAGACCCATTTAAAGGGACAGGCACATGATGGAGAAAGGAATAGTGGATTACAAAGACAGAATTAAATGAGGAAAGATGGGAGGAGGCTCAAGTGGAACATAAACGCTGGCGTGGACTGGTTGGGCGGAATGGCCTGTTTCTGTGCCGTATATCCTATGTAAGTTACCCACTCTGATCTAAAGCTTTGTTTTTTTCCCCATCTTCCTCCAACTTTCTTCCTTCCCTTGGCACTGACCTCTATGGATACACAGATGACCCACCACTGAACATCAAGCCATTGTATCTAGGACTGTCACTGACCTCATCTCCTCTGGAGATCTTCCTCCCACAGCTTCCAACCTCATAGTCTCCGAACCTCGGATGGCCCGCTTCTACCTCCTACCCAAAATCCACAAACAGGACTGTCCCGGCAGACCAATCGTGTCAGCCTGTTCCTGCCCCACGGAACTCATTTCTTGCTATCTTGACTCCATTCCCTCTCCCCTTGTCCAGTCTCTTCCCACCTACATCCATGATTCCTCTGACACCCTACATCATGTCAACAATTTCCAGTTCCCTGGCCCCGAACCGCCTCCTCTTCACCATGGACGTCCAATCCCTCTACACCTCCATCCCCCACCAGGATGGTCTGAGGGCTATCCGCTTCTTCCTCGAACAGAGGCCCAAACAATCCCCATCCACCACTACTCTCCTCCGTCTGGCTGAACTTGTTCTCACACTGAACAATTTCTCCTTAAACTCCTCTCACTTCCTCCAAATAAAAGGCGTGGCTATGGGTACCCGCATGGGCCCCAGCTATGCCTGTCTCTTTATGGGGTATGTGGAACATTCCTTGTTCCAGTCCTACTCTGGCCCCCTCCCACAACTCTTTCTCCAGTACATCAATGACTGCTTCGGTGCTGCTTCATGCTCTCGTCGGGACCTGGAAACATTTATTAAGTTGGCTTCCAATTTCCACCCCTCCATCATTTTCACATGGTTCATCTCTGACACTTCCCTTCCCTTCCTTGACCTCTCTCTCTCAATTTCTGGTGATAGACTGTCCACTAATATCTATTTCAAGCCTACCAACTCCCACAGCTACCTCGACTACAGCTCCTCAGAGTAAGGACTCCATCCCATTCTCTCAGTTCCTTCGCCTCCGTCGCATCTGTTCTGATGATGCCACTTTCAAAAACAGTTCCTCTGACATGTCCTCCTTCTTCCTTAACCGAGGTTTTCCACCCACGGTGGTTGACAGGGCCCTCAACCGTGTCCGGCCCATCTACCACGCATCCGCCCTCACACCTTCCTCTCCCTCCCAGAACCATGATAGGGTCCCCCTTGTCCTCACTTATCACCCCACCAGCCTCCGCATTCAAAGGATCATCCTCCACCATTTCCGCCAACTCCAGCATGATGCCACCACCAAACACATCTTCCTTTCACCGCCCTGGCGGCATTCCGTAGTCATCGTTCTCTCCGGGACACCCTGGTCCACTCCTCCATCACCCCCTACATCTCAACCCCCTCCCACGGCACCTTCCGATGCAACCGCAGAAGGTGCAACACCTGCCCCTTTACTTCCCCCCTCCTCACCGTCCAAGGGCCCAAACACTCCTTTCAAGTGAAGCAGCATTTCACTTGCACTTCCCTCAATTTAATCTACTGCATTCGTTGCTCCCAATGCGGTTTCCTCTACTTTGGAGAGACCAAACGCAGACTGGGTGACCGCTTTGCGGAACACCTTCAGTCTGTCCGCAAGCATGACCCAGACCTCCCTGTCACTTGCCATTTCAACACACCACCCTGCTCTCATGCCCACATGTCCGTCCTTGGCCTGCTGCATTGTTCCTGTGAAGCTCAACGCAAACTGGAGTAACAGCACCTCATCTTCCGACTAGGTACTTTGCAGCCTTCCGGACTGAATATTGAGTTCAACAACTTTAGATTATGAACTCTCTCCTCCATCCCCACCCCCTTTCCGATCCCCCTTTTTCCAATAATTTGCATATATTTTTCTTTTCTCACCTATTTCCATTATTTTTAAATGTATTTCCATCCATTGTTTTATCTCTACCTTTTAGCCTATTTCGATCCCTTCCCCCCCACCCCACCCCCACTAGGGCTTATCTGTACCTTGCTCGTCCTGCTTTCTACCCTTAATGTCAGCATTAGCACTTTTCTTAGCTAATATCACCACCATCAACACCTCTTTGTCCTTTTGTCTATGACATCTTTTGACAATCTCCACCTATCACTGGCCCTCTATCCAGCTCTACCTGTCCCACCTCCCCTTAAACCAGCTCATATTTCACCTCTTTTCTATTTTTCCTTAGTTCTGTTGAAGGGTCATACGGACTCGAAGAGTTAACTGTGTTCCTCTCCGCAGATGCTGTCAGACCTGCTGAGTTTTTCCAGGTATTTTTGTTTTTGTCACAGATAGTGGTAGTGGTGACGTGTTTTGTTGATGTGGCCATTATTGAAGTGTGATTGCTGACCAGATGCCTGACTATGAAAGACACGGGAACCTCTGCACAGCAACCTGGAGCAGGGATCTTTCCACTTATCCAACGCTGTCCAATAGCAGTCACTGACTAGGTCACTGGTGTGGCTGTGGTGACACTGTTTTAGTCACATGCACTAATTTTAGTAGAAAATGTCTCTCATACAGATAAACACACTTCACAAAGAGGTATATTTTCTAAAGAAACATTCACCACCATTTTGTGACCAAGGGGAATTGGGTAGGTCACAATGATCAAAAAACAGTCACACATTTTCCTGTTCAGCTTACCATTTACATCAAGTCACATTAAGTCTACAGCACTGAAACAGGCCATTTGGTCCAACTGATCTTTGTCAGCATTTATGCTCCACACAAGCCTCCTCCAACTTTAGTCTAACCCATCAGCCTGCCCTTCTATTCCTTTCTTACTCATGTGTTTATCCAGCTTCCCCATAAAAGCATCTATATTGTTCACCCCAACCGCTCCCTGTGGTAGCGAGTCCCACATTTTTATCACTCTCTCTGAGTAAAGAAGTTTTGCCCGTGTCAAAATCCAGCCCTTAGTCTCAGCTTCTTTAGCTGGGAGGATGGGTTAGGAAGATCTTAAACAGTTTGAAGTTTCACCTGATGATGCTCTGTGCTGGTGCTGAATTAGCATAAACATGTGCCTTCTCCAGGGTAAAGGTCCCTCTAGTGATTTTTTTTTTTTTCTTTTCTTCTTGAGGTGATTCATTAAGCTATTGCTAGGCAACTTGGCAAAAGTCAAGGATAGGTGATCACTTGGGAAGTGTGCAGCTGGGGTTTGGAAGAAAGTAAGGTCTAAAGGGAGTATTGGGACAGCACAAAAGCTGATCTGGAATTTCTAACCTCCACACTGAGTGTGGAAAAATATTCCATTCTTCTTTCTCTTAAAAACATAAACACTTTTCTTCACAAACAAACTGTACATTTATCAGGTTTTACTTATACAACCCTTGCTGATGTACAATTACACCATCACATGGCTGGAAGAATGTTAAATGTAGGAGAACATATTAGCTGCAATATGTTGCAAGGGCATGACACGTTAGGGTGTTAAGACTTGAATGTACGCCTCAGGATAAAAGTTAGAATCCATCTGTGGTTATTCAAACTCCAAGAGGAGTTTGAACCTTGAATCTCTCCCCATGAATGGCTGTTCTATAGAAGGAAGATTCCGTGCTCCAATTTATTCAATTTGCAGTCAGGGACAGGTCGCAGAATGAATAGTAAGCTTACTACAGTGCAGAAAATGGAGAGTAGGTGTTTAAGGATAGTTAATTAGCCTGGCAGAAGGTGGGAAGTGGTGTTCAACAGGGATTGGTGTTGGGATCACTATTGCTCAACATTTAGAAAAATGACTTGGGCTCAGAAATCAGAAAGACAATTTCAAAATTTGTGGATCACGCCAAATTAGAGGGTATAGTTAATACTGAGGAAAACTGTGACAAGTAGTGTGTGAAATAGCCTTAATGAAGCCTCCAGCATTTGTGTATAAGCCTGCTATCTAATGAAATTGAAGCTGGAGAAAAGCCATTTGGAATTCCACTTTCCAGGGTATTGTGTTAACTTGATGAGTTTGTTTTAATCTAAAACCTATTGTAGACCGTTGCCTTAAAGAGAGTGTAACTGGGGGTCAGATTAATTAGGAACTTTAGGAGTTATTATACTAGCGAGTAATTGTAGTCTTATGTATGTGCTTGAAATCTTTTATATTTTGTTAATAAATATTTTAATTTAATTTTTAAAATCTCTAAAAGGTCTTGGATTTATTACTTCTGAATTCGGTGCACACATCTCGCAATAAATGCAAGTTGTGAAATGGTTGTGATAATGCGACCAAGTTTCCCTTGTGGATTTGGTTTGCTTGGCACACATCATCTGCCACGTTATAACAAGACTCTCTTGACCTCTAAGCTAGTTTACTGTTGATGTAGCTAAACACTCGTCCCTTTTGTTCAACTTCGCTGATCATATTTGAATAACCTGGCTGTGATTACACATCATTTTTAATGCTTCAATCAAGTCCCCTTGAAGTCTAGAGTAAAAACGCCCATCTCTCTTAGACTCTCAGTTGTAAGGGGTTTTAAGCTAGATATTAATCTACTGGCACTCTTATGAAGATTTTCTAAGGCTTCTATATCTCTCACCATGACATACAAGGTTCAAATAGTCAGGAAGAAGCCTATAATTTAATTAGTTTTATTGGTAATAGCTTTTAATGAAGCCATTCTTAGATGATTTAGTCCCATTCCTAAATGATGTAGTGCAGCTCACTTGAGGAATTTGCTTTGGTTTTGATTTCTTCTATCAGGTAGTTCGATTGAGAAGAAAGATCCTTGACTTGATGAATTTTAGAGAGCCACGAAACGTTGAACATAATAATGGGGTTGAGCTTCGGAGAAAAACCATTTATTCTCTTTCATGGTGAGCCTGGGCTGTGAAATCCTCCACTTTAGACAAACCGAGGCCAAGATAAACGGAGCCTGTCCTTTTATACACCATTTACCTACCCCAGTAGGTAGTTTACAGTCTACCTCCAGGGAATGGAGAGAACAAAGAAATACCTGTGGCAAATTCAACAAAAATCCTCTCCAACTGCTTAAGACAATTGATATAAGGCACTAGGAGAATACAGTAGCCAATAACACCTCATAATCCCAGCGGACCAGCAATTTATTTACAAATGTCCTCTTCTTACAAGAATATGTCAAGTTTGCCATGTCAGTCATTTATGGAAGAACAGAGTTCAAAGCTCAGTATGCTGCTGTGAAGAGCCATGGTTACAGGAAGCCCATTACTTGTATAGGCTATCTTTGAGCACTGTGTCTAGTTATTGTATCTCCAGTGATAGCAAACTCCCTCAAATGGCATTTGTTGTTGCTTTACTTTCAATAAAGGCTAAATACATTTTCATGATTAAATATTTGTTTTTCCATTTTATTCAATGAGAGGTTTATTCACAATACAACAGGGTAAATAAATATGAAAATGGCCATTCAGTCGATTTTAGTTCATTCATCTAGAAAATCTACAGTCCCTTATCGTGGCACCAACTTTCTCTTAAATGATACCTTACCTACAAGTCTAATGTCAGTCACTGCATGAATAGTCTCAAATTAGCCTTTCACCCTTACATAGAATTGCACAATATTTACAGCATAACTGGTCTATGCTGGTGTTTAGGTTCTACACAAACCACCTACCACTCTCCTTCACCTTGCCCTACCAGCATATCCTTCTATTCCTTTCTCCCTCATGTTCTTATCTAGCTTCTGTTTAATGCTGCATCAATGCTAGTCATCTCAATCACTTCATGTAGTAGTGGTGAGTTCCACATTCTCACCACTCTGGGTAAATTTAAAGTTTTCAGTGGGGTGAGGGAGGCAGAATGGAAACTGAGTGGTCCACTCACTCCCACCTGCCATCTCAGTTCATCCAATCAAGGACTGGATGGCCAATTAGTGGCCGTCTATCGGGAAAGAAGCCAATTAGAGGAGCAAAGCGAGGGTGGGCGTGCGACTCTGCATCCAATTGGGACTGTAGGCCGGGACATCATGCGCAGAGGGGCCATCCTGCAAGTTGTTCATGGTTACAAGCAGAAAGGCCCCCTGCTCTCTGAATCAGCTTTCACTTTTTTTTATTGAGGCTCACAAAAGATAAAAATGAGTTAGAAAATCATTATGGATGCTGCCGCCTTCCCCAGCAGAATCTGCTGCCGCATTCAACCATGGCTAGGGTCACCAACCCTCCAGGATTGGCCTGGAGTCTCCAGGAATTGGAAGACCAATCTCCAGGACACTGCTGTGTGCAACCCTAAAGAAAAATCACTGGAATATTAAAAAATATTGGATTTTTTTGTCATTTTCTTTCAACATTTTTTACCAGATATAAAAATATTGAAAATGGCGGGGGGGGGAAGGCTGTTTGGCTTGACAGTCCAGCATCATCCAATTGGATAATGAGTCTTTCTGCTTTCCAATTGGCGTAGGAAGGCAGTACATCACAAGGATGGACGTGTTGGCCGACTAATGCCTGGAGTGTGGGGGAAAGTTATGTGATGTATTCCTCTGGGAATTCCTTTAATCACCGTTGACGACCCTACCGGTAGCAGACCTTCTTTTCCGCCCTTGTACCGCCTCATCACAGCTGCCGTAAAACATTCCCAAGATTTTTCACGTCCGACAGCGAAAAATGCAGCGGGTAACGAAACGTTGTGGTCAGTTGGGCCTTTAACGAGCACAACAGCTTGTTAATTAGTCATCTCAAAATGGCGGGCAGGCGGGCTGCCGATTTCCCCCACTCACTCGCCCTTCTATAATTTCGGAGACTGGCGGGATGACGTCGTATTGCTGACCTGACGTCATCACATCCTATTTTACGTTTGCACTGGAGGTGGACGGGTTGTGGGGGGGTTGGCAGCTGCCGGATTTGCAGATATAAAACACAGCCCAAGGAGCTTCTCCTGAATTCTCTATTGGATTTATTGGTGACTACTTTATAGTCACTAGTTTTTCAGTCCCTCAAAAATGGAAGCATCTTCTTTACTTCTACCATATCAAACCCTTTCATAATTTTAAAGAGCTTTATGAGGTCACTCTCAGCCCTCTTATTTCTATAGAAAAAAGGCCCAAACTCTTCAGTCTTCCATAGTTATAACCTACCACATCTGGTATTATCCTTTTAATTGCTGCCTATAATATCATAGAATGAAAGAACTCCTCATAATATGGAGACCAGTCCATGCACAGTGCTCTTAAGTTTAGTCTAACCTAGGTTACACATAAGTTATAACTCTCTCATCGTGCTTATCTTGAAGTAATGATATTTCCTTTTCTATACCATCCACGCTGCATGAACCTCTCTCAGGCACCTTAAAGGATCAAAATCCTCAGATTATCTTCAATAGTCAATTACTTTGACTAAGGAGATCCTGGAGGTTTGACTTGTGATTTACTAATGGCGACTGTGCCACTAATACACCGTGCCTATTGAAGGTGTCATGTTTAATGGATGGCCAAAGTCTATTTAGATCAAGGTTGTTCATTAAGTGTACATTACAACAACAACTTGGAGTTATATAGTACCATTCCATGTATTAAGATGATCCAAGACGTGTCACGCTTGGGCATCTGAACCAAGCGGAATGGGAGGAGGGTTGGATGAAGTGATAGAGAATGACGCCAAAATCAGAGGTTTCAGATGAGATGAGATGAGAGGAGTGAGGGGGAGCGAGAGTTTAGTGAAGATGCTCAAGAATGTTGAGCCAGCAATGACTGAGTGGAGGGAAGGGGTAAACACACAGTAGACCATAGGTGGGACGTTATAATAGGGGAGCAGGGACTTGGGGGTGAGTGCAGTTGCAAAGATATGGACAGGTCAAATTATGGTGGGATTCGAAGATGAAAAATGAAGATTTTGAAATCATCGAAAGATTCAGCACAGAAGGGGTCAACTTAGCCCATCGTGCCTGTATCAGCTCTTTGTAAGAGTGCATGGGGAGCCAGTGGAGTAGAGCAAGCACCAAGGTGAAATGTGAACAGGTGTTATATGGGTGAGCATTACCCAGTTTCTGTACCTTTCTCTGCAACAGTGATTACTCTTCAAAGTATTGAATTGGCTATGAAATACTTTTGGATGTCCTGAGGGTGTAGAAGATGCTCAATGAGCATCAGTCGTGTCTTAGTCGGCAGCACTCTTGTTTCTGAGTCACAAGGTTCTGGATTCAAGTCCTCATCTGGGGGTTAAGTACAAAAATCAATGTTGCCACTCCAGTACATTACTGAGTGAGTGCTGCACTGTCAGGGGTGCTGTCTTTCAGATGAAACATTAAACAACTTATGCACATAGAGCATCTTTTACACCCTCAGGACATCCATAAGTATTTCATAACCAATTCAATACTTTGAAGAATAATCACTGTTGCAGAGAAAGGTACAGAAACCAGGTAATGCTCACCCATGTAACACCTGTTCACATTTCACCTTGGTACTTGCTCTACTCCACTGGCTCCCCATGCACTCTTACAAAGAGCTGATACAGGCACGATGGGCTAATTTGACTCCTTCTGTGCTGCATCATTCGATGATTTCAAAACTATCTGCCTGCTCGGGTGGATGTGAAAGATCCCATGACACTATTTTGAAGAAGAGCAAGGGCTTGTTGTCCTGGACCAATATTCATCACTCAATCAACACCACAGAAACAGATTCTCTGGTCATTATAACAATGCTGTTTGCGCGATCTTGCTGTGTGAAAATTGGCTGCCCTGTTTCCTACATCACAGTGACTAGACTTCAGAATGTACCCCACCCCCACTAGGGCCATCTGTCACTTGCTCGTCCTGCTTTCTACCTTTAATGTCACCATTAGCACATTCCTTAGCTAATACCACCACCGACAATACCCTTTTGTCTATGACATCTTTGGCAATCTTTTCTTTGCTTCCACCTATCACTGGCCCTCTATCCAGCTCCACCTGTCCCACCCCCCTCAACCAGTTTATATTTCACCTAATTTCTATATTTCCTTAGTTCTGATGAAGAGTCATAGACTTGAAACATTAACTGTGTTCCTCTCTCCACAGACGCTGTCAGACCTGCTGAGTTTTTCCAGCATTTTCTGTTTTTGTTTCATATTTCCAGCATCCGCAGTATTTTGCTTTTATTTCAATAAGTACTTCATTGGCTGTAAACCTCTTGGTGCCATCCACGGCCATGAAAAGTGCTCTATAAATGCATGTCTTTGGCGGGGATTTTGGCTCCTGTTGGCGGCAGGTGGGTGTGAGCAGACATTATGGCGAGAAGGCCAAAAATCGGCATTACACCATCATGATACCAGTTTGCGATCGTCCACCCCGCCCGTTAATGGCGGGATGCGTTTCCCACTGCCACACGCACACAACCTCGTTTCAATACTTCAGCACAAGAATAAAAATACCTGGAAAAACTCAGCAGGTCTGGCAACATCTGCGGAGAGGAACACAGTTAACGTTTCGAGTCCGAATGACCCTTCAACAGAACATTCTGTTGAAGAGTCATACGGACTCGAAACGTTAACTGTGTTCCTCTCCGCAGATGCTGCCAGACCTGCTGAGTTTTTCCAGGTATTTTTATTTTTATTTTTGTTTTGGATTTCCAGCATCCGCAGTTTTTTGCTTTTATTTCAATACTTCAGCATCCCATTATAAGCCCTGCTCACCGGAATCATTCCCCCCTCCCACACTGGATCATCCGAGCACCACGCCGACATGTTTCACAACAGCACATAAACAACGTGCACCTGGTGAGCTGCACGTCACTCGGGACTTCGAGGTTTGTTTGCCTACCTTGCTTCGGGCAGCACTCGCAGTCATCAGCGCCAGGCTTCACAGACAGCACCACATCACTTTCAGGGGGGTTCACGGGCAGGTCTCTACCTACCAGACCAGCTGTAAGGTAGGGGGGGCAGGGTTTTCAATGTCTGCAGGGCTAGGGCTTACTTGGGGAGGAGGGAAGAAGTGGCCTCAGGCAAGGGAAGAGGCTGCAGGGCGAGGGCTGCACTGGGAAGGTGGGGTATCCCAGGGTTTCTGTGGGGGCACAAGTTGATCTGTGTAAGTGGTCTCAAGATGGTGAGGGCTGAGGAGACATTCTCCAGAGGAGATGAGGCCAGATGGAGATGTGAGGGTGTGTGTGAGAGAGTGAGTGGTCTTGTGCCTTGAGCTGGCAGTGAGTGAGATGCCAGTGAATGTGTAATGGCCTTGAGTGTGTGAGTATAGAGATGGTTGCCTTAACCTGGCAGCACAGATGTGATCATTCACATCTGTGCAGCATTGGCACTGCCCACCACTGCCACTGTCTCCCAAGCTGGAGTGGTGAGATTGCCGGACCTCCTTCAGCCAGAGTGGAGATAGAGGACATCATGGTGAGCCTCCAAAAGGCATTCCAGTGATGGTCACTGAACTCCTCTGGGCTTTCAGTGCCGTGTCTTCACTGGAGCTGTCCTGGGCTGCAACATTGAGAACTGTGTGCGCAGCTGCAGTTTAGATATGGCCCTCGGAGTGAGGAAACAGTGAGGTAATGGCATGGCGGGCAATTCAGAGGCTGCCTGCTGGTGAGATGGCGTGTTTCCTGTGGCTGCATAATTAATGAGGTGGGAAGTGGCCAATGTGGCGTGAAAACCTGCCATTGAGGCTAGGGGGGGAGTAAAACATCTTTTTTCACGCCCGCTACTGCTCTTAGTGCAAATCTGGGATAATTCCGCCCTTTCTTTCCTTTTTCATAAATGTAAATTCTTTCTTCCAAAATGTTTGCTTAAAATGCAAGTAAATGCAAGATACCCACTGGATACCTTGTTAAATATCTAGGCAATATAAATTGAATGATATATTTTTAAAGGGGATGCCAGAACACACACACCTGAGGGTGTATGTACACCAAACTCTGAAGGTGGCAGGACAAGTTGACTAAACTGTTTTTAAAAAGCAAATCAGATCTTTTATTTTATAAATAGCGACATACTGTACAAAAGCAAAGTTTAGTGTGAGATGGTGGCGCATTGGTCATATCACTGGACTAGTAATCCAGGGGCCCGACATGGGTTCAAATCTCACCATGGAAGTTGGTGAACTCAATTAATAAATCTTGAATTGAAAGATGCCCTCAGTAATTGTGACCTTGAAACTATCATAAATTGTTGTGAAAACCCCATCTGGTTCCCCAATGTCCTTCAGGGAAGGAAATCTGCCGTCTTTACCCGCTCTGGCCTACATGTGACTCCAGACCCCACAGCAATGTGGTTGACCCTTAACTGCCCACTGAAATGACCTAGCAAGGCACTCGGTTCAAGGGCAATTAGGGATGGGCAATAAATGCTGACCTTGCCAGTGGTGCCCACATCCAATGAAAGAATAAAGTTATACTAAACCTTTATAAATCACCGGTCAAGGCCCAGCCGGAGTACTGCGTCCACATTTTAGGAAGGATGCCGACGTCTTGGAGAAGGTGCACAGGAGATTTACTAGAATAGTACCGGGGATGAGGGAGTTCAGTCATGTGGGGAGGCTGGGGAAGCTGGGATTGATCTCCTTGGAGCAGAGAAGGTTAAGCGGAGATTTAATAAAGGCGTTCAAAATTAAGAAGGGGTGTTGATCGAGTAACTTGTTTCCACTGGTAAGAGGGTTGGTAATCAAGCAACACAGATTTAAGATAATTGGCAAAAAAACCCAGGAAGAGAAAAGAATGTTTTACACAGCAGAGTTAACCTCTACCTATGTGAAACTTTAACCTTAAAATTGGAGCTAAGCATTTCAGGGCTCATGTTGGGAAGCACTTCCTCAAACAGAGGGTAGTGGAAATCTGGAAACTCATCCCCAAAAAGCTGCTGAGACGAAGGATCAATTGGAAGTTTCAAAACTGATAGATTTTTGTTAGGCAAGGGTGTTAAGGGTTGAGGATTCAAGGTGGTCGATGGAGTTGAGGGAGAGATCAGCAATGATCTAACTGAATCGCGGGAGAGGTTCGAGGGGCTGAGTGGCCTCCTCCTGTTCCTTGGTTTCTCAAAGTCACTGCTGTTTCTGGATAATCTCTTCAGCATTCTTGAATCGTAGACTCTAATGTTTCTTCCTTTCTTCACAGCCAAGATGACTCCACACGCAATTCCTGAAGCACCAGTGACCCCAACACTGGACCCAAAGGAGCATAGGGAACGCATGATGTGCAGGAGGTTAAAGGTCATTGAAGAACTAGTAGAGACTGAAAAAGATCACTTCAATGATCTGGATCTGTGCATCACACAAGTGGTTCAACCACTAAGAGAGAAAAAAGTAATATTCTCAAAACAATTCTTACCCATTTGAATAAAAGACTGATTTTTCATCTTTATAGCTTATATTTGTTGACATACTTCCTTAATGCACTGGTATTTCTCTAGTCAATTGGATTTTTCAGAGTTAAAACTAATCCCACATTTTTAGCTTTTCTCAAACTCTGCAATACTCTATATCCTCTCCATCACCAAAACGACCTATTTCCGGCTCCATAACATTGCCTGTTACCTCTCTGCCTCAGCTCATCTTCCACTGAAGCCCTCACATTTGTCGTTGTTATCTCTATTCCAACCATTTCAATGTTCTTCTGCCTGGCCTTCCTCCTTTCCCCATTCCAAGATTGAACTTGATCTCACCCAAAACTCTGCCAATCCTAATTCACATCAAATTCTGTCCGCCCATCACCCTTGTGCATGCTGATCTACCTTGGCTCCAAGTTGGGCAGCACCTCGATTTTAAAATTTCCACCTTTGGTTTCAAAACCCTCCATGGTCTTGTCCCTCCTTATCTCTATAACCTCCTCCAGCTCTACAACCCACCAAGTTCTCTGCACTCCTCCAACTGTAGCCTCACGTCCATCCCTGATTTTAATCACTCCGCCATCGTGCTTTCAGCTGCCCAGGCCCTAAGCTCTGGAATCCCCCCCTAAATCCCTCTCTCCTCCTTTGAGACACTCCTTAAACCTTCCTCTTTGACCAAATCTTTAGTCACCTGTCCTAATGCTTCCTCGAGTGGCTTGGTGTGAAACTTTCTTTGATGATGGCTCCTGTGAAGCGCCTTGGGGCATTTTAATTATGTTAATGATGCTAAATAAATGAAAGTTGTTGTTGTTGTTGAAATATGGAGTAAGGGCAATCATATTAACCCACTGAAGAATGAATAGTCGTTGGTGAATCACAGATGTGTGTATCGTGTTGAACTGATTTTCTGTATCTTTGCATATACCTGACATCACTTGCAGTTGTGATTGGCCTATGTCCAAGATGCTGCTTTTACATTGTCCTTCTCTTCCCCTTCTTCCTTTTCTTCTTTTCCTCTATCCCATCTCCCCATCCTTTCCCCTTTCCTTGTCCTTTCACATAATGATCGACAGGTGTATAATGCCACACAGGTAACGGTTCGTTTCCAAGAGCGTTTGTTGAAAAGAAAAGAGAAGCAAGTCACACACAAAATACTGAAAATCTGAAACACTCAGCAGGTCTGTGGGGAGAGAAACAGAGTTAACCTTTCAGGTCGATGACCTTTCATCAGAATGGAAAAAGTTAAGGGATGTGATAGGTTTTGAGCAAGTACAGAGGCAGGGGAGTGGGAGTGAAAAGGAAAAAGGAAGGTCTACAATTGGTTAGAGGGCAGGAGGCATTAAATAATGGTGCAAGGCAGAAAAAACACTGATGGGACAAGAAAAGGGAATAAAAGAAGTCAGGTTTGTTCTATCCCTGCCCGTGGTTATATGCGTCCGTGCGCGAGGGTGCGTGTACATTAGTTTTATTGAATGCTCACCGTTAAACCTTGTTCTCAGAGAGTTACCAGGCAGATTAGAAATAAAGTTTTGATACATCAGATGATTCCGCCTGGGCTAAAATGGTGAGAGGTTGTTAGAATGACAGCATTTTACAGAACTGGAGAAGTGACATTAGCCCAATGAGGCATTGGAAGATGTGAGAAAGGTTGACCAGGATGATGCCAGGACTGAGCAGTTACAGTTATCGGCAGAGGTAAAACAGGCTGGGGCTCTTTTCTTTAGAAAAGACAAGGCTGAGGGGTGACCTGATGGAGGTCCATAAAATGATGAAGGGATTTGATAGGGTGGACATAGAGAAGATATTTCCATTTGTGGGGCAAACCAAAACAGGCGGCCATGATTATAAGACAGTCACTAATAAACCCAATGGGGAATTCGGGAGAAACTTCATTACCCAGAGAGTGGGGAGAGTGTGGAACTCACTAACACGGGAGTGGTTGAGATGAATAGTGTAGATACACTGAAGAGGAAGCTAAATAAACACATGAGGAAGAAAGGAACATAAAGATATGCTAATAAGGTGAGATGAAGTAGGGTGGGAAAAGACTTATGTGACCAGTTGGGTTGAATGGCCTGTTTCTGTGCTGTAAATGCAATGTTATTGGATTCCTGAGCTCAAAGAGATGAGATACTTTACCATTTATTTCCACCTAGTGCGGTAGTAGATAAATACAACAAAGACTAGATTGTGTTACCTTTGTTGTGGCATGTGTTTGTAACTTGATGTGGGTTTGTATCTGCAGATGGAGTGTCTCGATGTGGACAGGTTATTCCGCAACATTGAATCAGTCCATCAGATATCAGCCAAGCTCCTGTCAATGTTACAATATGCTGTCACTGAGGATGAACCAGAAATGCAAATGATCGGTATGTAAGCAGTGAATTAGAATATACTTGTGTTTAACAATCGGACATCCCTATAGGAACCAGAACTTTAAAGAGCAGTAGGAGGCCGTGTAGCTCTATCTGACCTCACCGATTTTGTGCTAGAGCAATTTAAAACCAATCTCGTTCTCTGCCCATTGCCCTATATCCACTTCTACATTTAATTGTTTATCTCTTTTTTTCTTTCTTTATAAGATGCAGTGGTCTCTGTTTCGACCGCAGCCTGTGGCAAAGTGTTCCATCCTGCAATAATAACGCTCCACGCAAAGAAATATCTTGCCATTTTCCTCCTTACTTTCTTGATATTACCCCTTTGTTTCTAACTCCCTAAACAGAGTAATCATCTTCTCAATTCACTCAATCGGAGCCTTTGTAATTTGAAAAGCCTCTATTCAATCACCTCTCCATGGAATCAATCACTATGGGGATTGGGCAGGAAAGCAGAGCTGAGATATATAATCAGCCATGGCCTTATTGAGTGGGGGAGCAGGCTGGAGGGGCCGAATGGCCTACTCCTCCTATTTCTCAAGTTCTTAGACTTTTCTGCTCTAGTGGCAAATCCCCCCCCACAATATTTCGAATCTCTCTTTAAACCCACAGTTCCCATCTCTGGCATCACCCTTTCATCTATGTTGCCTACTTTTTATGGCTTTTAATGTTCTTTCTAAAAGTGTCCGCAGTGCTCCAGCTGTGACCTGACCAATGTTTTATACAAATGCATAATTAACTCTTTACTCTAGTACTCAATTTATAACACACAAGAAAGCTTTTTGTTTTTTGTAAAGCTTTCATACCTGCGCTTACACTGTCAGTAAATGTTGTCTCTTCCAGTGAAATCAACTTGAAGCAGGCATTACATTATTGTATTGGGAGTAAGGCTGGAATTCATTCATGTTACTGTTGGATAATAGCCTTGTCTTCCTTATGAATTTGATTGACAATCAACAGAGAAAATGAGAAATAGTTTAAATCTTTAATGTCCCTCCCCACAATTCTCTCGTTCATGTGAAACGGGAGATTGACGCTGATTTACTGATGTGAAATAGAGTTGCCAACGCTTTCACCCTCCACACTCTTACCAGGCAGCTTCCTACACTGAGCTGATGGCGCTAGAAGCCATGACCATAGGTGCCAATTGCAAAGGCGAAGCTTGTGAAGTATTTCGGGTAGTTCAGTAAGTACCTACCCTCTATTTACCAATGGGAATAAAAAGCTCTGCTGCTGATTTTGGGCATTCTCAGGTCTGTAATCTGCTTCTCACACCGGGGGTGGGGTGGGGGGGTGGGTGGATGTTTCCTTTGTCGGGCGGGCTCGACGGGGTCAGGTGAGGGTGGTCGGGAAGCCGACTGCCACCCGCGATAGGGGCCGGAACGCGATTTCACGTTGTGTGGGGCCAATTAAGGCCCGCCCGGTGGGAAACGTGTGCTGCAGCGCTCAGGGTGGCCTGTGTAGCGGGGGAAGGAGGAGGACGAGTGTGAACTCCGCGCACTTGAAAATCTCCCTGAGAGACGCAGCTGCCTCGGTGAGATGAACATTTTTCAAAATAAAAAAATAAAAGATTTTTGAAATGTTATAAAACATGTCCCCTCACGTGACCCTATCACATGAGCAGGGACATGTTAAATATAATGTTAAGAGTTTTTAATTTTTTTTTAATGACTGGTTGATACCTCATCCCGCCCCGGTGGATGAGGTTTTGGCGTGCAGGGGCACTAACTTTGGCGCGATGGAACGTCACTTTCCCACTGGCAGGAAATTAGTTTGGAATTTTGTTCTCCCGACTTTGATGGTGGGGTAAAGATGGGCCGAGTTTCCTGCTGATCTATGTCAGGAACCACAATTGCATCCGTTTGCATCTCATGAAAGCTCATTAAAAGGCCAACTGGGCAGAATCACATTCCCTCCCCAAATTATGTGCCCCACTAGCGGATAATTAGAACGGCCTGTTTCCCGATTGTATACATGTGGCATGCACCTGGCCAGCTTCGGTTTATCAATGACTGTGAGGTATGTAGACATTGTTTTCACCTACTTTTAAGATGGCTGCTGCTAGATTTTGGTTGCCTGTATCACAAACTGTGCCAAGGTTAGCCACAGGAGGCGATGCCAGCAGGGAGGGAGGAGACAGAGGTAGGACTGGGGAGGGCGGCGTTGTGGAACACTGGGGTGGGGGGGGAAGGCAGGACTATGGGGTGGGGGGAATGGGTGGAACAGGGAAGGAAGGGGGAAGAAGAACAGGACTAGGGAACGGTCAATGAACAGAGTTGAGTAGTGAAAGACTGTCCAGGAGCAAGAGTTATAAGACAGTCCACGGAAGAGTCAGAGACTGTTGTGCGGCTGAGGCCACACTGTTGGGGGCATCTTGAAGAGAGAGACTTGGGAATGCGCAGCCATGTTAGAGGGCTCTGCATGGCGCACATGTCTTGGTCCCAGAGGGAAAGGCCTCTCTGGGCAGTGAAGGTCATGCACAGCATGGTGGGCAGGGGTGTGGTCAGTCACTTGCTCCTGGGGATTAGAGGTGTGATACTGTGAGGCAGATGACACAGTCATGGTCAGGGAAGGCATCTGCATCTTGTAAGCCTGTAGCTGAAAAGTCTTGGGTTGGGGGGGTGGTATCGGTGTGGTATTGGATGGTCTCATTGGGGTGGTGGGGGGATGGTGTGGAGGTATCCCAGAAAGTAAGGGTGCATGTGGTCTTGAGAAAGGGAGGATTCAGGTCGACAAAGGGCATGGGGCCATCAACATTATAGGGTTTGGGAAGGACGGGAATATCCACATGGACTATCTTGACTCCATTCTCTCTCCCCTTGTCCAGTCTCTTCCCACCTACATCCGTGATTCCTCTGACACCCTACATCATATCAACAATTTCCAGTGCCCTGGCCCCAACCCCCACCTCTTCACCAGGACGTCCAATCCCTCTACACCTCAATCCCCCACCGGGATGGTCTGAGGGGTCTCCGCTTCTTCCTCGAACAGAGGCCCGAACAATCCTCATCCATTACTACTCTCCTCCGTTTGGCTGAACTTGTTCTCTCACTGAGCAATTTCTCCTTAAACTCGTCTCACTTCCTCCACATAAAAGGTGTGGCCACGGACATCTGCATGGGCCCCAGCTATGCCTGTCTTTTTATGGGGTATGTGGAACAGTCCTACTCAGGCCCCCTCCCACAACTCTTTCTCCGGTGCATTGATGATTACTTCGGTGCTGCTTCATGCTCTCGTCGGGACCTGGAAAAATTTATTAATTTTGCTTCCAATTTCCACCCCTCCATCATTTTCACGTGGTCCATCACTGACACTTCCCTTCCCTTCCTTGACCTCTCTGTCTCAATTTCTGGTGATAGACTGTCCACCAATATTCATTACAAGCCTACCGGCTCCCACAGCTACCTTGACTACAGCTCCTCACACCCCGCTTCCTGTAAGGACTCCATCCCATTTTCTCAGTTGCTTCGCTTCCGTCACATCTGTTCCTTGACCGAAGTTTTCCACCCACGGTAGTTGACAGGGCCCTCAACCGTGTCTGGCCCATCACCCGCGCATCCGCCCTCACACCTTCCTCTCCCTCCTAAGGAAGAAGGAAGACATGTCAGAGGAACTGTTTTTGAAAGTGGCATCATCAGAACAGATGCGACGGAGGCAAAGGAACTGAAAGAATGGGATGGAGTCATTACAGGAAGCGGGGTGTGAGGAGCTGTAGTCGAGGTAGCTGTGGGAGTCGGTAGGCTTGTAATGAATATTGGTGGACAGTTTATCACCAGAAATTGAGACAGAGAGGTCAAGGAAGGGAAGGGAAGTGTCAGAGATGGGAACAGGCTGACACGATCGGTCTGCGGGACAGTCCTGTTTGTGGATTTTGGGTAGGAGGTAGAAGCGGGCCTGAGGTTGGGAGACTATCAGGTTGGAAGCTGTGGAAGGAAGATCTCCAGAGGAGATGAGGTCAGTAACAGTCCTGGAAACAATGGCTTGATGTTCAGTGGTGGGGTCATGGTCCAGGGGTAGGTAGGAGGAAGTGTCTGCGAGTTGACGCTCAGCCTCTGCGAGGTAGAGGTCAGTGCGCCAGACAACAACAGCACCACCCTTGTCAGCGGGTTTGATGACAATGTCAGGGTTGGACCTGAGAGAACGGAGTGCAGCAAGTTCAGAGAGAGACAGGTTAGAATGGGTGAGAGGAGCAGAGAAATTGAGACGGCTAATGTCACGCCGACAGTTCTCAATGAAAAGATCAAGAGAAGGTAAGAATCCAGAGGGAGGGGTCCAGGTGGAGGGAGAATATTGGAGGTGGGTAAAAGGATCCGTTGAACGGGGAGAGGACTCCTGCCCAAAGAAGTGAGCACGGAGACGAAGGCGGCGGAAGAAGAGTTCAGCATCGTGCCGAGCCCAAAATTCATAACTCATAACTCTACATTTGTTGGACGGGTGCCAAGTTTACATGCCTGGCCTTTGGGAGAGACGTGGCCCAGACAGTTTTGACCCAGCAGCCAAGGAGAATACGGCGAACCATTTAAATCTCCATTCGGTTCGTCAGAACCATAATATCCCACCGAACGGGAGAGGCCGTAAAATCCTGGCCTCTGCTTCTCACCGCTGAGTGGACGGGTTCATCACACAGCTCTGACAGAACACACTCATCCCCATCCAGCAGAGGGGGAGGCAGCGGCATAGCCATATCGCCACTGGACTGATAATCCAGAGACCCAGGGGAATGCTCTGGGGACCCGAATTCGAATCCCACCACAGCGGATAGTGGAATTTGAATTCAATTAAAATCTGGAATTAAAATGATGATTTATGATTGTTGTAAAAACCCAACTGGTTCACAATCCCCTTTAGGGAAGGAAATCTGCTGTCCTTACCTGGTCTGGCCTCCGTGTGACTCCAGAGTTGACTCTTAAAAGTGCCCTCTGAACAAGGGCAATTAAGGATGGGCAATAAATGCTGGCCGAGCCAGTGATGCCCACATCCTACAAACAAATTTTAAAAAGACACACCAAGTGGAACCGATGCTCTCCCATCGCTCAGCACCATGTATCGGGGGAGTGGGGGCTAATAAAGGAATGACATTCAGCTTTGTATGCAGAGAAGAAATTACACTGCGCAGAGGCATGAAAGGCCATGAGATTCAGCGATAATACTGCTTTAACCAAAACCTCACAGTAATAAAATAAATGCGTTTGGGTGAAAAGACTCCAACATTGGTTGTGACTAATACTTAACATCCACAGACTACAGATTTCAGTGCGAGAGCATCAGGATAATCAATAACCTTGACCGATTCTTAGGAGGTCACATAATGTCTGTCTGAGAGGCGAGGGTTACATGTGTCTTGTCCATCGTTTTGATATAGAAAGTGTCTTTGTTCATGTCACTGATGTGGAACTAGAGGCGAATCACTGTCATGAGATTGAGTGAGGCTGAATGAAATGGAGGAACGAAATGGGTGATAATGGGGATAAACGTGGGACCTTGCATCACGTTGATTAGCCATTCACTACCTGAGACTTGAAGAGGAAAAGTGAAATGTATTTACAATGGTGCAAACTATCCACAGTGGACGAACACCTGTGCATTCAAAACTTCTTAATTTTCCTAACTCTACCATTACATCCAGGTGCAGCTCCGACATCCCACAGCAGAAGTGGAGGCAGCCTGCAGACTGCTATGCCCTGTTGTCTGAGATGGCTTCAGCGGGCAACCCCCATGGCCTGACCTGTTGGAGTTGATGGGGTCATAGGCAGAGGGGAGTTGGAGTGGCAGGGCACCCTTGGAGTGTCCTGGGTGGATTCCCCGGGGTGTCTGGGGTGCCCAAGGAGCCCCTTCCTGACTCCTTGAGGAGAAGGGGCACCTGGAGGGAGGTTGAGGTACCCCATCCTCCTCTCACCTAGCCACTGCTGGAACGCACCTTTGGCTACAGCAATGGAGTACAGGTCCGAACGCAAATCTGACAAACTGCTGGACCTGGGTCTCCAAGGCAACCACCATGTTTCACATGGAGACTTTGATGCGTTGGCATGCTGGAGCCATGATATCAGACAGAACATGGAGGAGGAGGTGGGGGTGTGGGGGTGGGAGTGGGAGTGAAGGGGGTGATGGGGGTGAAGGGGGGGTTGGGGACAGTGGGGGTAGGGGGGTGGGGTGAAGGAGGTGAGGGTGGAGGAGGTGAAATGGACATGTGTCATTGGAAACAGTCGGGAACAGGTTTCTTGATTGGCTCTTTTCCTTTTCCAGACCAATCTTAAGACCGATTGCAACAACAACTGATATTTGTACAGCACCTTCTGATTCTTAGAAACATCCCAAGGATGTATAATCAGCCAAATGAAGTAATAGGAAGGGCGACTTTATCAAATAGTTTTAATGAAGGCCTTAAAGGTGGAGAGAGAAAGAGAAAGAGAAATGGAAAGGATTAGAGTGAAAATTCTAGAACTTAGGGCTTAGACACAGCCACCAATGGTGAAGCAAACAGCGTGTGAGGCCAAAGTTATTCACACTGACCTTGGCCGAGATCAGTTAAGTGTCCTTGTAGGATTAATTTATTTTTTAGTGTGTTTGAAGTGTGAAGACTTCAGCCTGTTTCCAGGACTTTTTTTTTTTAACTTGCATTGTCTTCACTTCTTTAAACAGGTGAAATATTTTTGCAGCTTAAAACCCCGTTAGAAGAGGTTTATAAAATCTATTGTTATCATCACGATGACGCCAACAGTCTGCTTGAAACATACGACAGAGACGACGAAATTCAGCGGCTTTTAAGAAACCAAGTTGATGCGCTGAAGTAAGTAATTGGTGTTTTGAGTCAGCAAATGAGTCGACTGTGGGTAGCAATCTTGATTAGGAGCCTGAAGGTTCGGGTTCAAGTCCCACATGAGAGGCTTCACTAAATAATGGAGGCTGACACTCCCAGCACAGTACGGAGGGAGTGCTGCACTGCCAGAGGTGCTCTCTTCTGAATGAGACATTAAATCGAGGCCCTGCCTGTCCTTTTAGGTGGAGGCAAAAAAATTCCAGGCCACTGTTTCGCTCTCTAAGTCCCCCCCCGCCTTGTGTCCTGGCCAATATTAATCCCTCAAATAACATCAGAGGTCATGTGGTCAAGAATCATGTGATCAAACCTCCGAGAATGCCTCCAACTAGAGTTGGCAGCCCTTTGTTGGGGATCAGGTAGAATGATCACAGTGCTGAACCTGTTCTCCATTGCATCTGATCCACATTCTTTTTGACGTGGAAGTGTTCAGTGAGTTCGAAGAGTACCCGCACCTGGAGGAGAGCACCAATATAAGAGTCTGAAAAGCTGCCCGGTGATACTGAATAACATGACTTATACTGAAAAAAGAGACATGCTGTCAAAGCTTTTCATCTTGCACTCATCAGGGCCAACCAATCGGCACCCTTTTCTCATGCAGTATAAATCGTTGCTCCCTTTGAAATTTGGTATTCTTGTATCTGTCCTGATGAGTGCAAGATGAAAAACTTCTACAGCATGTCTCTTTTTTCAGCAATATATCTTTTTTGTTAAATTATAGCCTTCAACTTGTTTTTTTTTCTAAATTTTTATTTAAGTTTTTAACTTGTTTTAATTATGGTTTATTTCTTTTAAAATTAGGAAAATATACCAGGAACAGTGAGTATACAATTTTATCCAAAAAAATTGCTTCCACTTTTATCTTTCCTACGTCCTCTTGCTCTCACTCTGGCTCTCTTTAAGCACACTATGATTTATGCATTAGACCTTTCACTAGAATAACTTCTATTTGTTCTGTGGCTGTTTAGTCATCGTTTGGTTGCCCTGCCGACATGACAATTAATTCAGGAAAATAATCTCTAAATATCTGAGTGAATGTTTATCCCAGAGTTATTGGTCACCCACCAAAACAGACAGGGTTATAAATTAAGCTCATTATCAAATCATTCATTTAAAATTTATAGGTATTACCTTTCTCAGAAAAGACATTTGGAATATCAACAACAAGAGCTACATATTTCCCGAAAATAAATTGAGTGAGAACCGTGAATTTCGAACAATGTGGAAAGTTATAGGTGAAATGTAAACACATGAGTTCTGCCTGGAATAAATAGAATATGGGATTGTACAATTGATGCTCACCACCACCTTCTCAAGGGCAAATAGGGATGAGCAACGAATGCTGGCCGAGCCAGCGACGCCCACATCCTGTGAAAGGGATACATATAAAAAAGTAGTTAAATGTGTAATGGATAACAATAGATGTAAACTGTGATACTTTTATGACCGTATCATAAAATGTCGCAATGTACCAACAGCAATGGGTTGCAAAGTTCAAATCCCAAGAGTTTGAATGCTTTCACTCATTAACCAGCAAAGTAAGAACAATGCGTTCCCTCGGACAGGCCTTAGAATCAAGAAACCTTCTCCCATGAGTCTATTTCATACCCAAATTTTGCAACAGGTACTTATCCAACTGTGCTTCACCTCAATGTCCCTTCATTGTTTCCCCCCTCTGTTTTCTAGTAGGTCCTTTTCAATCCCCCATGGAAACCCACTCCATCTGGGCAAATATTTGGCTTCCCTTCATTCCTGGGATCCTTTCCCATTCCCCCCACTCCAAAAATGTTGTCTCACCAATATATTGCAAAGCCCGAAAGAGGTTGGTTTCGAGTGAGCGTTTGTAAGGCACCTTTCACAACCTTGGGACATCCCAATGTGATTTATAGCCAATGAGGTGCTTCTGAAGTGTAGTCACTGTTGTAATGTTGAAAATGTGGTAGCCAATTGTGTACAACAAGCTCCCACAAACAGCAATGCCTTATTTGGCTAAATAATTTGTCTCAGTGATGCTGTTAAAGGCTTGAAAGCCTGCTTTGCTCAGTTGATAGCCCTTAGTGCTGAGTTAGTTCAAGTTCCACTACAGGGCTTGAGTATGTAATCCTGGTTGATAACCCAATGTCATACTGACTGAGTGCTGTGTTATCAGATGTCCTTTTTATCAAATGAGACATCAAACCGAGGCCCTGTTAAGGTGGATCACAAAGTGTACTGTTCAAAGAAAAACATGGAAGAATCCCAGCCAACATTCTTCCCTTCGTGAACACCACTGAAAGAAAAGAAATGAACTGCTCATTATCTCATTTCTGTTTATGGAACCTTGCTCTGAACATATTGGCAGCATAAAGTGACTTCTCTTCAACAGTAATTCTTTGGCTGTGAAGTATTTTAGGCTGCCTGGAGTACATAATCAGGCACTATATAAATCCAAGTTAGAGTCATGGACTGATACAGCTCAAAAGGAGGCCATTTAGCCCATCATGCTGTCTCTTTGAAAGCCCTAACCAATTAGACAAACTCCCCTGCTCTTTCCCTATAGCCCTGCATACATTTCCCTGCAAGGATTTATCCAATTTTCTTTTTGAAATTTACTATTGAATCTGCTTCCACCACCCTTCAGGCAGCACATTCCAGATCACAAAAATTGTTTATTTTCTATTATTGAATTAACTGATAATTATTAATTAATTTTCTCTCAATGAAACCTTCTAATTGACCCTCATCCTCGGTAACTTTTTTTTTTGGACTGGGTGGAAGAGTTCTTGATTTCTGCTACCATTTGTATGAAGATGTGTTTGCTTATATCGCGCCCTGAATGGCCTGGCTCTGATTTTAAGGTTCCTCCCTCTTGTTCTGGGCTCCTCCCACCAGAGGAAATAGTTTCTCTCTATATACACTATCAGCTCTTTTAATCATCTTAAAACACCTCAAGGAGCTGAATGATCTACTTGAGTTCTTAGATCTTCAAAATGCTGTAAAACATTGATTAAAATTGTTTGCTTGTAAGTAGAAATAGAATCCTGTTTGGCACATAACAGCTTCTGTGTGTGTGTGTGTGTGTGTGTGTTTCTGTCTCTGTTTCTAGAGGGAAATCCACCTTGTTGGACATGGGCTCACTGCTTATTAAGCCAGTGCAACGAGTGATGAAGTACCCACTGCTACTGAGTGAGCTTTTCAAATCAACCCCAGAGTTACATGCAGACCACAAACCAGTTGAAGATGCGTTGGCAGCAGTGAGGCAAATCAATGTGAACATTAACGAGTTTAAAAGGAGGAAAGATCTGGGTAAGGAGATTGTTCAAAAAAGCCTGTTGTTCATCATCGTAAACACTTAGATATAAAAGGGAGATACTTATCACAGGTTTTGGGAGTGAAAATTGCCCGGACCATGTGACTGAAGCTTCTGCCAAGAGTAAATGAAACATCCAACCAAATCCAGCGGAGTCGTGGACAATTACATCCCAAAGTCTGATGGGAGGAGATTATTCTTTTCAACACATTTTGGAAAAGGTTTTCTGCAATTCGATTGGTAGAAAACAGACCAATGAGGAAAGAAGTTTGGTGTAGCCCCTTCCAAAATCCATGACCTTGCCATTGGATTTAGGGGCACAGTCAGGGCAAGTATGAGCAGAATGTGGAGTCAGACCAGTTTATACAGAGTCTCAGCCCAAATCAGTAGCAGGGTTTGCTGCTGAGAGAGGCAACTTTAGCACCACACCCCCCACACTGTCACCAGTGTCCACCTCCTTTTCTCACCCCTCATTGCCTACATCCCCTTGTCCAGACCAGAGACTGCATACAGTCTTAACCAATGGAAGATCCCACTGGCCTCAGGGTGGATAGAAAGGCACTTTTTCCAATAGTGGAGGGGTCAGTAACCAGGGGGCATAGATTTAAGGTAAGAGGTAAGAGGTAGAAGGCTAAGAGGGGAGTTGAGGAGAAATTGTTTCACCCAGAGGGTGGTGGGAGTCTGGAGCTCGCTGCCTGAAAATGTGGTTGAGTCAGAAACTCTCATAACCTTTAGGAAGTATTTAGATATTCACTTGTGTTGCCATAGCCTCCAGGGCTATGGGCCAAGCGCTGGAAAATGGGATTAGTGAAGTCAGATGTTTGTTGACCAGTGTGGACACGATGGGCTGAATGGCCTCCTTCTGTGCTGTAAATGTCATTGAGACTATGAGAGCCTCCACGCCCACACTCCACATCAGATTGGAAATGGATACAGTTTACAGGTTTACCCTATAGGGGCATCTCTGAAATTAATTTGTTGCAATGTAAAATTCCTTTGGAAACTTTGTTGACTTGTCTAAAAACCTAAAAAGTTGGGTAGAAAAGCCTTAGATGTATCCCTTTCACCTGGGAAACTAGCGTAAACTCTGGATTGGCCAATGTGAAGCACGTTTAGGTGGTATAACCCCAGGGGAAAGGGCACTGGTATAATCTGGGGTGGGGAGGTGGGTGGAGGGAGGGAGGGCAGTGGTATAATCTGGGGGGGCGTGAGGGGCACTGGTATAATCTGGGGGTGGGGTGTGGGAGGGGCAGTGGTATAATCCAGGAGGTGTTGGGGGAGGGGCAGTGGTATAACCCCAGGGGAAAAGGCAGTGGTAAAATCCAGGGGGGTGGGGGATGGGTAGTGGTATAACCTGAGGAGAAGGGGCAGTGCTTTAACTTGGGGAGGGGTGGGGGGCAGGGGGGTAATGATAAAACATGAGGTGGAGAGGAAGGACAGTGGTGGTAGCCTGGGGGGCAGTTGTTGCAGTCGGCAGGGGGTCTGGAGGGGTGCGGGGTGGGAGCGTGAAGGGGCAATTCTGGCCTTTGGGCTCTGACTTTCTTAGCCTGGTGATGTGGCCATTGGAGACTGAGCAAATCAGTTCTCTTTGTATTTATATTTTTATTATAGATGATAAATTATAAATTAATTAAAAAGGCCCATTTGACCTTTATGTTTGGTGACTTGCTGAATGAACCCAAAACAGAATAGCAGTTTCTCTGAAGATTGAGGTTTCAACTTTATAAGATGTGGTTTCTAAGGCCCTGTGGTCCTAACAATTTATAAATCAAAAAAAACAATAGCCTTGGACACAGCTGCTGTACAGTGAGTTTAGTTTCTCCCCTCTTCTGCAATGTGTTTGCTGTGATGGTGAAATTTTACCAAATGACCGAGAGATAACCGGGTAAGTTCATCAGAGGCTGCAGGATCTCTGAGAGTCAAACACCACTCACGTCACATTCCTCTGGAACTGGGCTTTCAAAACCTGTCCTAAGAAAGACGCACGTAAAATTTTCTACTGTAGGACTAATTTACTTCACTTGCAACTTATTCCCTAGTGATGAAGTACAAGAAAAGTGAGGAGGATGAGTCTCTAAGAGACAAACTGTCCAAGGTGAACATTCGGTCAATCAGAAAGAAGTCCAATCGAGTCACCAGTCACCTGAAGATCCTGACTGGGGGGGAGCTGCAGGTATTTTCCATTTTATAAACCCTGAGCTGTGCTTCGACCTATTACCTTCTCCACCAAGGATCCTCACTTCCAATTCCATAATATCTCCAATTTCTGTCTCTGCCTCCACCTATCTGCTGCAGGAACCCCTACCCATGCTTTTGGCATCTCCCAGACTCAACTATCCGAGACTCCATGGCTGGCCTCTCACCTTACCTCCTCTGCAAGCTTCAGCTCATCCAGAACTCTGCTGCCCTGTAACCTAGCGACAGGGCCCCATCACCTACCAGCCCTGTGCTCGATGACTTGTCTTGACGCTGCCTCAGATTTATAATTGTCATCCTTTGTATTCAGGTCCCTCTTTAGCCTTGCCCCCCTCCCTAACTCTTTGACCACTTCCAGCCCACAACACCCTGAGCCCCTCCAAATCTGGCCTCCAGTACATCCCTAATTCCTTTTGCCCCACTATTGGTGCCTAAGCCTTCAGCTGTCAAGACCTTGAGCTCTGCTATTCCCTTCCAAAACCTCCCCCCCACCCTCCGCCTTCCTGCTTTAGGATGCCCTCGGAAACTGACCTATTTGACAAAGCTTTTGGTCTTACTATTTTCTGATGTATCTGTGATAATCCTCCTATGATGCTCTTTGGGATATTTTATTTGTTAAACTTGTTAAATAATTACAAGTAGTCGTTATATAGATTCCACATTACATTTCGAATTGTATTCTATAGCTCTTGTCATTTAAAAAAAAGCTAATCAAAATCTCCATTTTATCACCTTTATCCCCCTGAGATACCGTGAATCTGGAGCCCAAGCCCCTCAGCTTTTCCACATCGCCACCCCATTCAAAGTATAATTATTGCTTTCATAGTTTTGCTAATAAATACCAAATTCCATCCGCTATCTCTTGGCCCATTCCATCATCTTATCAGTATCCTCCCACACACCCACCCCTGCGGCCCTCAGAATGAGTTACTATGGTTGCTCTTTCAGAATTCTCAGCAAGTTTTGACTTTCCAGCCTCTTATCCCGATATCCGAGTCCGCCACGTAGCTAAGGAAACAATAGCAGAAAATGCTGGAAAAACTCAGCAGGTCCGGCAGCATCTGTGGAGAGAGGAACAGAGTTAACGTTTCGAGTCCGCATGACTCTTCTTCAGAGCCATGAAGAGCTAACGAAACAACTGGGGCCTTGCTTGACAGCTGCTTTGCCTGGAGGCTAGTTTTATGAGCTCATATCCTAGACAGGAAGGAGGGTCTGGGCTAGAAACTCCTTGAATTTTTAATTGGCTTTAAGATGGCATCAGCAGCAATGGGAGCTGGATTTGAGTTGATCTTCTGTGACAGATACGATAATCCCAGTAGGTGATCCCAAGCAGTTCTTCGGGATACAGTTACTGATCAATCATCTGCTCAAGTTCATCTTAAAGAAAAGTGAGAGCCAAGAGGTAACCAGACACAGGGCATTAAGATTACAACAGGGTTTGATAGGGTAAATGTAGAGAAGATGTTTCCACTTGTTGGGGGAGCCTAAAACTAGGGGCCACAGATATAAGGCAGTCACTAACAAATTCAATGGGGAATTCAGGAGGAACTTCTTTACCCAGAGAGTGGTGAGAATGCGGAACTCACAGCCACAGTGAGTGGTGGAGACAAGCAGCAAAGATGCATCCCAGGGGAATCTCAATAAGCAGGTGAGAGACGAGAATCAGAGGATATGTTTGTGGTGAGATAAAGTGGGGTTGGAGGAGATTCATATGGAGCAAAAAACACCAGCATGGAGCTGTTGGGCTGCTGGATCTGCCCCTATGCTGAATATTCTGTGTAATCCTAAATCAAATACCCAGTCTGTGACTCTTTGACCATTGACAGTGAATTGCAATAGGCACTTCCAGTGTGTGCAAAGGCCGAACAGATTGGAACTTTTGCCCTTAAAACCAAGTTCTCTTATGTTTACATAATTATAATATATCTGATGATATATCCTGGCAGGGACATACACCATCTCAGCATTGAAGCTGAGTTACTGATTAGTTTAGTTTGCTCGTACGTTCTGCTGGTGTTTAACCAGCTAAAACCATACAGTTTGGCAACAGTGAAGCCTCTGCCGCTTGTCCAGGCCGACCACTTGGCTGGCTGGAGACTGACTCCCAGATGTTGTTTGCAGCTGAGTTGGACGAATGTGTGCAACTGATAGGACTTAATGGCTTATCCAGTTGCAGGTTAGAAATGTCGCCTTGTATATGCATTTGCATAAATTGTATTTGGTTATTTACAGGTCAAAGATGAGACATTTGATAGAGAAGAGAAAACATTTCGAAACTTGGAGAAGGCTGTGAGACTTTGTTCAAAGAATACTTTCTGTTACCTTCAAAACATTCAGGTAAATGTCAGTGCTGTTGATGAGTTGATTATTAACAAGGCTTTACCCAACTTTGTGTTGGTGACTGAAGTTATATAATCACAGCCGCTTTTGGGACTTATTTTATGTGTAAGTTATAGAAAACTGAACTGCCTCTTTATCTGTGGAGACATGTATTAAAGCCAGAAAGTTAATAAACTTTACACTGGTACAGTAAGCTTTTCTACTACATGTAGGTTACAGGAATAATAAGAATATGTTTCACTCAATGAACTTTCATGGGCCAGGTGCCAGTTGTTGGGTCTCGGGAGAGCCTTATCTCAATATGCTCAGGGTGACAAGTGTGCACAGATGTATAAAACGGAAATCACATCTGACCCTCTGACAGTGCGGCACTCCCTCAGTACTGACCCTCTGACAGTGCGGCACTCCCTCAGTACTGACCCTCTGACAGTGCGGCACTCCCTCAGTACTGACCCTCTGACAGTGTGGCACTCCCTCAGTACTGACCCTCTGACAGTGCGGCACTCCCTCAGTACTGACCCTCTGACAGTGCGGCACTCCCTCAGTACTGACCCTCTGACAGTGTGGCACTCCCTCAGTACTGCATTGGGAGTGTCAGCCTGGATTTTGTGCTCCAATTTCTGGAGCAGGACTTGAATCCATGGCTAACTGACTCCAAGCAGAGAGTGCTACCCACTGAGCCACAACTGACTTGTGTTAGCCCAGGCCCTGAGAGTGGCTGGTGAAGAGGGGCAGAGGTTCAACACTGCAAAGAAAACTTTGAACAGGATATTTATGAATTCTGAAATTATTTACATTGTTGTTTACCATAAACATTTAGCTGTAGGAAATGGGGTTTGTGTTGTCTAAGGTACCACTCAAAGCACTTGAATTTCTGTTTGTTATTTGGTTGCTTGGGTTTGGGTTTGTTTATTGGCTCCAGATGAACAACATTTTTCTAGCAATTTAGTGAATGGAAATGGATTTTATTGGCATGAGCAGGAGATGGTGGTTTTTAAAAATTCATTTCTGGGATGTGGGCGTCACGGGCTAGAACAGCATTTATTGTCCATCCCTAGTTGCCCTTGAGAAGGTGGTGGTGAGCTGCCTTCTTGAACCGCTGCAGTCCATGTGGTGTAGGTACACCCACAGTGCTGTTAGGGAGGGAGTCCCAGGATTTTGACCCAGTGACAGTGAAGGAACGGCGATATATTTCCAAGTCAGGATGGTGAGTGACTTGGAGGGGAACTTGCAGGTGGTGGCGTCCCCATGTGTCTGCTGCCCTTGTCCTTCTAGATGGTAGCGGTCGTGGGTTTGAAAGGTGCTGCCTAAGGAAGCTTGGTGAATTCCTGCAGTTTATCTTGTAGATGGTACACACTGCTGCTACTGTGCATTGGTGGTGGAGGAAGTAAATGTTTGTGGATGGGGTGCCAATCAAGTGGGCTGTTTTGTCCTGGATGGTGTCGAGCTTCTTGAGTGTTATGGGAGCTGCTCTCATCCAGGCAAGTGGGGAGTATTCTATCACACTCCTGACTTGAGCCTTGTAGATGGTGGACAGGCTTTGGGGAGTCAGGAGGTGAGTTATTCATCGCAGGATTCCTAGCTTCTGACCTGCTCTTGTAGCCACATTATTTATATGACTAGTCCACTTAGGTTCCTGGTCAATGGTAACCCCAGGATGTTGATAGTGGGGGATTCAGTGATGGTAATGCCATTGAACATCAAGGGACGATGGTTGGATTCTCTCTTGTTGGAGATGGTCATTGCCTGACACTTGTGTGGTGCGAATGTTACTTGCCGCTTGTCAGCCTAAGCCTGGATATTGGACAGGGACTGCTTCAGTATCTGAGGAGTCGTGAATGGTGTGGAACATTTTGGAATCATCAGTGAACATCCCCACTTCTGACCTTATGATGGAAGGAAGGTCATTGATGAAGCAGCTGAAGATGGTTGGGCCGAGGACACTACCCTGAGGAACTCCTGCAGTGATGTCCTGGAACTGAGATGATTGACCTCCAACAAGCACAACCATCTTCCTTTGTGCTAGGTATGACTCCAACCAGCGGAGAGTTTTCCCCCTGATTCCCATTGACTCCAGTTTTGCTAGGGCTCCTTGATGCCACACTCGGTCAAATGCTGCCTTGATGTCAACTCGGGAGTTCAGCTCTTTTGTCCATGTTTGAACCAAGGCTGTAATGAAGCCAGGAGATGAGTGACCCTGGCAGAACCCAAACGGATCATCAGTGAGCAGGTTATTGCTAAGCTAGTACCACTAGATGGCACTCTTGATCACCCATTCTATCACATTACTAATGCTTAAAGGTGTAGTGGTAACGTCACTGAACTGGTAATTCAGGGGCCCAGGCCAATGCCCTGGGGCTGTGAGTTCAAATCCCAATACAGCAACTGATAGGATTTAAATTCATTTAATAAAATCCAGCATTGAAGGATACTCCCAGTAGTGAATCATCAATTGTCATCAAAACCCAGTGCCCTTTAGGGAAGGAAATCTGCTGTCCTTACCCGGTCTGGCCTATATATGCAGATATGCAGCAATCTTGGAACTCTATCCCTAAAAGCATTGTAAGTGCTGTGAAAGCACCTACACAACATGGTACTGCAGCGGTTTGAGAAGATGGCTCACTACCACCTCCTCAAGGACAATTAGAGATGGGCAATAAATACCAGCCTTGCCCCCTAACGCCCACATCCCATGAAAGAAATTTGCGATTGTACTTAACCAGTTTTTTTTTTTGCCAATATATTTGTGCCAACCATGATTTTGCCGTCAGCCATTTTCTAGATATGACCTCTACAAACATGCAATAGCTTTAATAAAAGCATTAAATTACATTGATTGATAAAAAAAAACAACAAAAACTGCTTAATATCGCATTTTTAGTGGAATAAATCATCCAGAGGTGCTTCACAGGAGTGAGATCAGTCAAAATTTGATTGAGCAGCATGAGGAGATATTAGAGTCATGGCCAGAAGCTTGGTCGAAGAACTGGCCCTTACAAGAGCAAAGAATGAGGTTTAGGGAAAGAATTCCGGAGATTAGGGCCGAGTATCAGAGACTCAGTTATGTACTGCACTCAAGCTTTTAACATGCGTTCCCTAAACCCAAGCTAATTTTTCATCATTAATCTTTATTTTCTTAAAGGTGTTTTGAACAATAGGATAATGATTGTGTTTTGCAGTTGTTAATGGTTGATTGTTTTCTTGTTCAGGAAGGTATGTTATTAGCTGTTCAGAATGTTCATGGCCTTCAGAGAATTTTACAGGATTGTGACCACAGAAATTCTGACCCCCTTCAGGAATTGAAGAACTATCAAAATTCCTTTGAACATTTTGTGAGTACCCTACGTGACGTTATAACCCCCTTTCATGTTTGGGTTGCCAACCACCCCCCCCCCGCCTCCCAGTATTGCCCTGGAATCTCTGGCAATTAAAGATTAACCTCTTAGACAATGCTGGGAGCAAAACCCAGGAGAAAAATCCAAAGGGCTTGGTAAAAAAAATGGTTTTTTTTCATCGTTTTCTTTAAACGTTTAGTTTTATAAGGTTATCGAAATGTTGGTGATGGGGGAGAAAGGTCTTTGGGTGAATAGATTGGTTGGAGGTCGGAGGTTCTTCTGATAAAACCACAAGGAATAACCCAAAGGCAGTTGGCAACCCTGTGCCAGTGTGGACTGCCTCCCTGACCACTTGAGTCACTGATTTTTGTACCAAACCCCTTTGGGAGGATCTCTGCTATTTTCCATAAATGAATACGCTCATGTAGGTGACCAGTGCCAAGGTGGAAGAACATCCCCAATCAATTCAGTGTCAACAACGAGATCAGATACAGCCCAGAGGAACTGCAGATTGTCTGTCAGTTGTGATCTAGTTGAGTGCCAGAACAGGCTTGAGGGGCTGAATGGCCTTCTGTTCCTTTTTCCTCTACGTCCCCCCCCCCTCTGTCCTCCAGGTGTAAATGTTCACAGTCTCCAACTTGGAGAGGGCTTTATCCAAGTTCTGGTACAAAAAGAATATTCCAGCCATTTAAAGGAAAATGTAAGAGGGAAGCCTGAACGATTGATGGATCGTAACATGTGGAGTAATTATTTAAGCTGCAAAAGGGAAAACTGGGAGGGGATGATTGCTATTTTTAGTATTTTAAAAACCATTTAAATACCATGGCTACAAGAGCAGGTCAGAGGCTGGGAATTCTGCAGCGTTTAACTCACCTCCTGACTCCCCAAAGCCTGTCCACCATCTACAAGGCACAAGTCAGGAGTGTGATGGAATACTCTCCACTTGCCTGGATGAGTGCAGCTCCCACAACACTCAAGAAGCTCAACACCATCCAGGACAAAGCAGCCTGCTTGATTGGCACCCCATCCACCACCTTCAGCATTCACTCCCTCAACCACTGACACCCAGTGGCAGCAGTGTGTACCATCTACAAGATACACTGCAGAAACTCACCAAGGCTCTTTCAACAGAACCTTCCAAAAACCCACAACCTCTATCACCTAGAAGGACAAAGGCAGCAGATGCATGAGAACACCACTGTTCTATTCCACAAAGCCAGTTGGTGAAGGACCTAACTAGAGTCAATCTTTACATATTTTTATAATTATTCACAGAGGTACACATTAGAAGCATACACCACCTAAGCCAACAACCACAGTTTTTTGTATCGATTTATAGTGAATTCAGGTGAATCCCAAGTTAATGCCTGCCATCTGCGTACCATTAAAACAAGTTAACACCACCACCTGCCAGTTCCCCTCCAAGTCACTCACCATCCTGACTTGGAAATATATCGGCCGTTCCTTCACTGTCGCTGGGCCAAAATCCTGGAACTCCCTCCCTAACAGCACTGTGGGTGTACCTACACCACAGGGACTGCAGCGGTTCAAGAAGGCAGCTCACCACCACCTCCTCAAGGAGAATTAGTGAAGGGCAATGAACGCTGGTCTAGCCAGCGGTGCCTTCATACCAGGAACGAGTGTTAAACAATTCTAAAGAAGGAGATAAAGTCAACTTTGATGAGTGGTTCCACCTTGTCCCTAATGGGTCCAAAGTCTCCATGTAGGGCAGGCAGAAAAATATTCCTGCCTCTTCCATTCCCTTAAATGATACCACAATGAAGTAATATTTTTGAAACTTACCTTGACCTCTTCTGACCATTCGACTCCCCATCTTTCGTGTAGTTAAACACCCCACAGGGGCTTCACAGGAACATCATCGGATTAAGCCGCATAAGGATACTAGGTCAGATGACCAAGAGCCTGTCAAAGAGGAGGAGAGAGATAGAGAAGTGCAGAGGCCTAGGGAGAGAATTCTAGAGCTTAGGACCCAGGCAGCCAAAGGCATGGTCGCCATTGGTGGAGCGACAGAACTCGGGGATGTGCAAGAGACCAGAACTGGAAGAAGTGCAGAGTTCTCGGAGGGGGTGCAGGGCTGGAGGAGGTTACAGAGATAGGGAGGGGTGCAGGGCTGGAGGAGGTTACAGAGATAGGGAGGGTTGTAGGGGCTGGAGGAGGTTACAGAGATAGGGAGGGTTGTAGGGGCTGGAGGAGGTTACAGAGATAGGGAGGGGTGCAGGGCTGGAGGAGGTTACAGAGATAGGGAGGGTTGTAGGGGCTGGAGGAGGTTACAGAGATAGGGAGGGTTGTAGGGGCTGGAGGAGGTTACAGAGATAGGGAGGGGTGCAGGGCTGGAGGAGGTTACAGAGATAGGGAGGGGTGCAGGGCTGGAGGAGGTTACAGAGATAGGGAGGGGTGTAGGGGCTGGAGGAGGTTACAGAGATAGGGAGGGGTGTAGGGGCTGGAGGAGGTTACAGAGATAGGGAGGGTTGAACGGGCTGGAGGAGGTTACAGAGATAGGGATGGATGATGCTTTTAATACAAGGATGAAAATGTTTAAATGTGAAGTGTTGCCAGGCTGTGAGCCAACGTAGGTCAGAAAATCAGCTTGTGTCTATCCTGAGGCTAACTGCATTACTCCCATCTTTATGCTTTCGTTTTAGAAAGACCATTTGGAAAGGCTGGTGGTGGTGCCACTTGCCACGTTACAGGTCCTATTTTCAGCTCCTCAAAAGCTCATACAGAAACGCTACGACAAGTTGCTCGATTATGTCAGCTGCCTCAAGCAGTCTGAAAGCGTGAGGGAAAAGAAAGCCGCGGAGGAACTGAACGACGCAAAGAAAGTCTACGAAGCACTGAATGGCCAGTTGGTGGAGGAGCTTCAGACATTTAACAAAGCGGCAAAGAAAATTCTAATTAACTGCATCGACTGTTTCATGGCTGTCTTCAGGGATCTGATGATCTCGGCACTCCAGGCTTCTCCAGCTGTAAAGAACAACCTGGTGGGTTTTAATCTGTAGGGAGGAGATAGATTATTTAAACCAATCTAGAAACCATTTTTATTAAAAATGTACCGTTGAAATTCTCTGTTAAATTCTTCATGGCAAGTCAAAGAATGCATCAATTTGGAAATGTGGAAGATTCAGGCCTGAATTTCACATTCTCCCACCAGGGGGTTTTTTTTAGGCAGGTGGGGGCTGGGGCGGAACGTGAAATAAAGTGATTGAGCTTCCAGTTGGGTTCCCGCCCACCCCGATCTCTCAGCGATTTTACACGCTGGGGGGGATGAGGCCTGGGATGGGCAGTGAGGCCTGGGATGGGCAGTGAGGCCTGGGATGGGCAGTGAGGCCTGGGATGGGCAGTGAGGCCTGGGATGGGCAGTGAGGCCTGGGATGGGCAGTGAGGCCTGGGATGGGCAGTGAGGCCTGGGATGGGCAGTGAGGCCTGGGATGGGCAGTGAGGCCTGGGATGGGCAGCCTGCCCTGGCCCCAGTTAGTGGCCAATTAATGGCCACCCGGGGCTGTTTCCCACCCAGCCTCAATATTTAGGCTGGGGGTGGGGTGGGGGGGGGGTTCTCCTGGGTATGGGGGATGCCCAAAAAATGATCAGGCTTGGGCCTCGAGGAGGAAGGTGGGGAGGATTCCATCAGAAGCCACATTCTAACTTTGGGTGCCCCACCCCTTAAGGTTCAGTGGCTGCTGGACCTCCTCCCACCCCCCCGGCCTCTCCCTGGACATCCCAATTGCCCATTCTGCACCATCCCCCAACCCCCACCCCCACCTTCCCTATCCTCTCCACCCTGGGACCCTGAAAACTCACCTTTCCGCCCAGCTCCAGGACAAAGGCCCTGACATCTTCAGGAAGTTCCTCCTCTGTCCACTGCAGGGATGAGAGAGCTGCTGGCCAATCAGATTGGCCGGCAGCTCCCTAAAATGGGACTTCCTCCCAAGCGAGGGGCGGAAGTCCCGCCTACAGCCAATTGACACTCATCCGAAATATCCTGGCCTAAGAAATGATCTCACTGACGTATTTAAGATGATTAAAGAAGTTAACTTATATCCTCCGGAGGAGCACGGAGTCTAGAATGAGGGAACATAAAAATAAGAGTTAGACCATTCAAGAGGTGACGTTAGCGAATGCTTCTTTGCATAAAGGCTACTGATTTTAGTTCCCACAGCCTTTCGCTATACTCGTGGTGTTTTAGCGCTGCTACATAATAGATCAAATATCTATCACTGCGTGCACTATGTCATAATTTGTGATAATACCAGCACTCTAACATCTGCAGTGCATCTTGTTCACACCTATATGTATTACAATTGATGGGTCACCCACCCTTTAACTGCACATTGTTCTTACACTAGGTGGCAGTGCTAGCATTCTCTCATCAGCTCTGTTCTTGCCTTTAGCTTCCACAATCTATAGAGTCCAATGCCATTGTCATAGAATCATACAGTACAGGAGGAGGCCATTCATCCCATCCATGCCTGTGCAGGCTCTTTGAAAGCTATCCAATTAGTCTCACTCATCCCCGTCCTTTCTCTACAATCTTGCACTTCTTTTCCTTTATCCAATTCCCTTTTGCAAGTTACCATTGAATCTGCTTCCACTGCTCTTTCACAATCATGACAACTCGCTGTATAAATAAAATTTCTCTTCGCCATGTCTCCTGTTCGTTTACCCGGCACATGCCCCAGTGCGCAGGAAGTAGCAAGAGGAACATTTGGAGCTTTTAGCTCCTTGTTGGTATTTTACTTCTGCTTAGATTTTGCTACATCAGATGTGCTCCATTTTACTTTTGTTCCCCAAGAATGGAATGAATCGATAAGCCAATCGTCAGCACTACTTGCAATGTGTGTAAACGTATAAAGGGTGAAACTGGTGCATTACAGGAAGTTTTTCATCCTCTTAGTTGGTCTTGCTTCTGCTCTTCGTCAACAGTTTTAAGTCTGTTCAGGGCTCCAGATTTTTTTTTACCTTCTTGATAATCAATTTTTCATTTGCCTGAGGCGTCAGACTTATTACAATTGGCAAGTAAACCAAAGGGGAAATGAGGAGACCTTTTTTTTTAAACAGGGGCTGTTATGATCTGGAATGTGCTGTGTGAAACGATGGTGGAAGGAGATTCAATTGTAACTTTCAAAAGGGCCTTGGATAAATACTTGAAAAGGAAAGGAATTGCAAGGTTATGGGGGAAAAGAGCAACAAGAGTGGGACTAATTGGATAGCTCTTTCAAAGAGCCAGCATGGGCACGATGGGCCAAATGCCGCCCCCACCCCCCCTCCTCCCCCCACCCCCCACCCCCGGCCAGGTGCTATATGATTTTTAAAATTTATTCTTTCATGGGATGCGGGTGTCATTGGCAAGGCCAGCATTTGTTACCCATTCCTAGATGCCTGTGAACTGAGTGGCTTGCCACACCATTTCAGTGGGCAGTTAAGAGTCAACCACATCGCTGTGGGGTCTGGAGTCACATGTAGGCCAGACCAGGTAAGGACGGCAGATTTCCTTCCCTAAAGGACATCAGTGAACCAGATGGGTTTTTATAACAATCGGCAATGGTTTCATGGATCACCGTTACTGAGACTAGCTTTTCAATTCCAGATGATTAATTGAATTTAAATTCCACCAACTGCCATGGTGGGATTTGAACCCTTGACCCCAAAACATTAGCCCAAACATTTAGATTACTAGCTCAGCAACATTATAACTAGGCCGCGTTGTCCCCACAATTTGATGAATGCTGAGGACTCATACCCAGTTTTGTTTTCTCATTTTAGGTTTCTCCTTCAGGCAGTGTTCGAGACAGGCAGAAGCAAGCCATTGAAGAAATTCATAGCCTGTCGTTTGGTAAGGAATTCGGATCTCACAGAGTGATCGAAAGGAGGGCCAGTTTAGAGGATCGGTCAAAGAAAAGGTCATCTGCCTCCATGGTTAGTGAGTGTTGTCCCTGTCATCAAGATGCACAGCCACAATTATTATAAATACAAAGGAAAAGTCTAAAGCATCAGCTGGGTTATTTCCAGTTCTCGGCAGTTCGGTACAGCTGACGCCCACTCTCTTCGTACTGGAGCAGTTAGTGCACCTAAAGCATTATCGGTAACCTAAAATGGTACCTTAGCTGCCTGCAGGGGCCCTTAGTTCTGGAACTCCCCCCCTAAACCACTCCTCCTCTCTACCTCTCTCACCCCCTTTAAGATGCTTCTTAAAACTACCTCCTTGTATCAAGCTGTTGATCACTGTCCTGATATCTCCGTATGTGATTCGGTGTCAAATTTTATTTGATAACCATCCTTTTGAAGCACTTTGGGAAGTTCTACATTGTCGAATGCGCTGTGGGATTGGAGGCTGTTACTGTATTCCTGTATCCAGTCAGTTTGTTTCATGGGATTGAATTAATTACCTGAGTTGAAATGATAAAGTTTGCAGCCAAACCCAGCAACGTGACCAATAATTCAGCATTTTAACATTTGACTCATAGCTGCCTTTTGCTGAAGGGCATTGACACTTTTCCCCTTCTTGTTTCACTTCAACTTAGGCTTCCTTTTCTGATCTAGTTCCTTCCATTGGGCTAGTCAGGGAAAGATGCCCCATCATCTGAAAATTCAGAAACCCCCCCTCCAAAAAACAGCTGAGACCATCTAAAACATTTCGGAACTGAGATTAATAAACTTTTTTGCTCGATAAGAGTAATACAGGTTACGGAACTAAGCCAGAAAACACAGACCAGCCATCACCTAACTGTAAGGTGAAACAGGCTTGAGGGGCTGAATGATCTCTTCCATTCCTATTACCCCCATTACCTCAGTTAATGGATCATTCCAAATCTTCTTTAATCCTTTCCCTGAGATATGTTCTAAATTTACATTTAGCTATTTGTATTTATGGCTGGAATTTTATGGGCCTTTTGCTGAAGGGCATTGACTCTTTTCCCCTTCTTATTTCACTTCAACTTAGACCTCCTTTTCTGACCTAGTATTCTCCCCTAGTCACGCCCCCCCCCCGCCCACCACACCCCTGCTCCCCCTCCCCCTCCACCGGGCCCACACACACCCCCACTCCCCACCCCCGCTCCCACCCACCACACCCCTGCTCCCCCTCCCCCTCCAGGAGACAGGATTGTAAGGGGGGTGGTGCAGTAAATTTGATGTCTCGTGGGCGGATGCGCACCCAACCCGAACGGGGCGTGAAATAGCGCCAGGTGATATCGGGCGAGCGTCCCAACATCACCCCGCACGCGAGCAATCTTCAGGCTGGCCAGGCCCATGGGTGTTGGAGCCGCGCCCACCAACGATTAAAGGGCCGTTTAAGATCATTAGAAAGGCCATTGAACCCGATTTTCCATTGCCTGTGCAATTTCACACTCATCCCACCGGCCAAACGGGCAGGCGGGCAGCCCACATTTAACAAAATCTCATCCACGGGCGGGATAAGAAGGTTCAGCAGCATTGTCATTGTGAGGAGTGAGGAGTTTAGGAGGTAGTTTGCTGCTGGTTGCTTATTTGAACTTTACAGCTTCATCTGTTCTGAGCTCCGTCTTAGCATTTCCAGGCTTCATTTCAGGACTCATTGTGTCTCCAAGGCCCCCGGAAGATTTTGACCACGTGGACCCTTCCAGACAACAGACAGCCTTCCCTTACCCTGGGAATGGGGGTTGTGGTCTCTGCTGGAGGTACCTCCTCTGAGGAGGAAGAGAGGGGCAGAAGGGAGAGGAGGCCGGGTGTCCCTGTGCAGCTTCCAGGGGAGGGACCTGTGGGAGGAGAGGCGCAGGCACAAGGGGCGCAGGGTCAGCAGGAAGTCCAAGGTGGAAGGGGCCACAGAAGATGCCACTATCCTGCTGCCAGGGTTTACAGACAGCGATGCAGCTACCTCAATATGTCTGAGGTGCAATGCTGAAGGAAGCTCCACCTCTCCAGGGAGACCATGACCTCCATTTGTCAGATGGTTGGGCCTGAGATCAGCTCCGACTGTGTGTGTGTAGACACACCAAGCCAGTGGCTCTAAAGGTCACAGTGACCCTCAACTTCTCTGCCTCCGGCTCTTTCCAGGGGTCAGTGGGGAATCTGTGTGGAGTCTCCCATTCAGCTGTCCAAAGTTGCATCAAGCTGGTGACAGAGGCTCTGTTCAGGCGGTTACTGACCTTTATTCTTTACTGTAAGGATGAGGCCAGCCAGGCTGAGCGAGCCAGAGGCTTTGCAGTGATTGCGCAAACATGGATATCGAGGTGCCAGCGGGTGAGCCCGGTGCCTTTGTCAACAGGAAGGGATTCCACTCCATGAACGTGCAGATAGTGTGTGATCACAGGATGCTGATTCTACAAGTCTGTGCAAGGTAACCAGGCAGCTCCCATGACGCCTACATCCTCAGACACTCCCAGGTGTCGGAGCTCTTCAGTGCTCCAGCCCGGCTGGATGGGTGGCTGCTGGGTGACCAGGGCTATCCATTGAAAAGGTGGCTCATGACGCCTCTCCGCCACCCAGGAACAGAGGCAGAGCAGCATTATAATAGGATCCATGCCTCCACAAGGGCAGTGATAGAGAGAACCATAGGTCTTCTGAAGATGCACTTCTGATGCCTGGACTGTTCAGGGGGAGCACTACAATACCCCCCAGAGTGGGTGTTACTGATAGTGGTTTACATGCTGCACTCTCCACAATCTGACACTGGCAAGGGGGCACCCACTGGAGGAAGAGGATCTTGAGGCAGCCCCACAGGCCACAGGAGATGAATCCAGTAGTGAGTCAGGAGAGGAGCACGGTGAGGAGAATGCTGAGGGCGTGGAGGGAGACCTCAGTAACCTGCAGGGAGGCAGGGACACCAGGGACACATTGATCCAAAGCTCCTTCAGCTGGGCTGCCAAAGATCTGCTTCCACCTCAGGCCAGGGCTGCTGCCTCCATCCCGGGATGTCTGAAATGACCCTTTCCTTTGACCCCAAAGTCCACTCAGTGCCAATGTAATAAAGTTTAGAGCCACCCACGCCCAGCATTACACACTGGCGTACCCCGCACCAAAAAGATAAAAAGGTGATGCATACTCAGGCCACTGAGACAAAGCAAAATTTATATCTCACATCAAATGAACATTACTATATCTGGTGTTAATGGTCACACGAGTAAACATATTAACAAAACATTACACAAGAGAAGGTCACCTATGAACAGTCCCTCGTGGTGCCTTAAACTTACATTTTTGAATGCTGCGTCTTGTTGCCCCTCACAAATCCTCGCTGGTTCCGGCATTGGAGACAGCTGCTGACTTTGCTGTCCTGTTGGCCTCAATGACCTTGGTGATCGTCCTCTGGCCCGTGGAGCCTGTGCTGGCCCTGCCTGGGAGGGAGTGGCCAGAGTCATGGCTGGCATCTCCCCAGTCATCGCAGCCTCATCAGATGCCACGTTCACTGGCGGAGGGGCAGAGGAGCTGCTGCTGTCCTCCAGAGTGCCCTGAGAAGATCCCACTGAGCTCATGTGCCAACGTGAGGTCGCTCTGGACCTCCCTGCTCACCATTGATGGACGGGCACCAAGCTGGGATACTGGGTGCCTCATCCATCTCCCACACTGACACTGACCACCTGAGGTCAGTGCCTGTGTGAGGGCTGCAGGTCCGAGCACAACCCCAGGAACCCTTGATTCTGTCCCTGGAGCTTCCTGTCCATGAGAGTCGCCACTCTCTCAATGGAGGAGGCAATGCGCTCGGCCATGAGGGTCAGCGCAGTGTCACACTCCACATGGACTCCTCCACACCAGAGACCATGGCACGTGTACCCTCATGGATCTCCGCCAGACCCTTCTGCACATCCCGCTGGACATCCAGCATCTGCTGAATAATGGACGACTCCAGAGGCTCATCATCTGCCTTCGACTCAGCATCGTCCTGGTCTCCAGCAGCCCTCCAACTGCCGGTGACCTGGGCGCTCTCTGCCTCTGCCTGCACCTCAGCACTTGTGCACTGACATTCTAGCCGAGGATCTAATGCCCACCAAGGTGCTGGTACCTGCACTGGTGCTTGGTGCAGAGAGGGGGTGTGATGCAGGTGCATCTAAAGCCCCATGGTCTTCTGGCGTCAAGGGTGACTCTTCAGGGTCCTGCGTTCATGGGGGAGCTGGCGATTCTAGGGGAGAACTCTCTACCAATCGCTACCATTGCAGCCTGGCAAACCCCTACCCTGGGACACCTTGCAGGGCACATCCGAGTCGTGGCCCTTGACCCGCAAGGTACTCAGGACAAGCAGCCAGGACTCACCCCCTTGGCTGTGACCGGTGTCATTGACACTTGGCATTCAGACTCTAACATCCCTGAGCTCCACGGGGGGGAACAGTCCTTAACAGTTCTCCATGCTGATCCATGCCAACTCGGTACTCACCCTTGCCTAATGCAGCAGATCATTGAACCTTTTGCGGCACTGCACCCATGTGCACCGCACAACGTCATGGCCGCTGACCTCAGCTGCCACCTCCTCCCAAGCTTCTTTGGTCGGAGTTGGTGGCCTCGTCCTGCCATCCCTGGGTACTAGAGAGTCCCGCCTGACACCCACCTCCTCCACAAGGTCCACAAGGCACTCGTCCGAGAAGCGGGGCTGAGTGCCCCACATTGCCCTCCTGTCTGACATCTCCAGCCGCTGGTGAGGCCATTGTTCGAATGACATGGTTTCCTGGACAGACTCCAAAGATTCTCCCCTGGCAGCCATCAGGGAGCTGCCTCTGCCGGTTTTAAAGCGCCCAACCCGCTGGATCGCCATTGGACTCAGAGCCCGACAGGCTTCCAGCCCTTCCCGACCACTCAGAAGATGCGTTTCACGCTGATCAGACCTTAATTGGCCATCCAGGATTGAAAACAAAAACAGAATTACCTGGAAAAACTCAGCAGGTCTGGCAGCATCGGCGGAGAAGAAAAGAGCTGACGTTTCGAGTCCTCATGACCCTTCAGCAGAACTGAGTATAGTTAGGAGGAAATCTCTCCTAACTATACTTCAGTTCTGTTGAAGGGTCATGAGGACTCGAAACGTCAGCTCTTTTCTTCTCCGCCGATGCTGCCAGACCTGCTGAGTTTTTCCAGGTAATTCTGTTTTTGTTTTGGATTTCCAACATCCGCAGTAGCTTTTAGCTTTTTGTTTTCATCCAGGATTGAAAATGCATTTGCAATGAGGCTGTGGCCGGGAGCAGATTTCACATCCGCTTCCATCCTGCCGACTTGGCCAACCATGAAATTCAGGCCAGTATCTTCATTTGGATGTGTTTACTGTAGCCAAATTTATAGATTTTTTTTTTCCTTCCTAGATTTTATGCTGGATTTTATGCTCCCTCACTGGCAGGTGGGTGACCATCTGACGCCTACCTGTCCGTCCCTGACCTGTCTGAAATTTTAACGAACCTGGTCCTCCACTCCCCCCCCCTCCCCTCGCCCACATCGCTGAGACCCGAGACCCTGGACCTGTCTGGGTTCCTCAGGATTGGGGACTGCCTGTAGTTCCTGCAGTGACCACTGCTCCCGGAGGCGCTGCTGGGACTTCAGAACTGCTGGGCGTCCGATTGACCGGCACCTCTCTTAAGGCAGGACTTCCTCCTGAGAAAGGGGCAGAAGTCTCACCTTAAAGCAATTGGCATTGCTCCGAGCGTTAGGTTGATGTGGGGCAGCCATCGGGATTGTGCACGGCTCCCGCCCTCTCCCGCTCCCGAATTTTTAGCCGGGTGGTTGGGGCGGGCGGGGACCGCAGAGTGCCACAAAATTCAGCCCATGACTCAAAAAGCTTCTGTTGCCCCATTCAATAATCTCACCGAAGGTTTATTTCCAACAAGTTCACAGCACCCCAGTCAGATTGATTCCAATTCGGAGCGCGTTCATCCAACTGGGCAACGAGATCCCAAGTACAGACAATTCTGTCCTTACTTATATCACCGAGCGTCAGCAGGTTGGTCAAATGATGTGGAACATCACAGGCCAAGTTTGAACTTGCCTTCATCACTCAAAACCGCGCCTGGGCACCTCCAGCATCGGTGATTAGATAGCGATCAAGAGTTGGTATTGTTGCCAGTTTGGTCCTCCATAGATCAGAGCCTCTGAAAACAACCACCAAGGAGAGAAGTTGTGATAAAGTTGTGTAGAATCTTGGTCACGGAGTATGGTACACAGTCCTGGTCTCCATATTAGAGAAAGGATGTAGAAGCACTGAAAATGCAAAAGATAACTGAGATCAGGCTGGATTGAACAGACTGGGGCTCTTTTCCTGCAGGTAAAGAAGGCTGAGAGGGTGACCTGATAAGAGATCTTTAAAATGTTAAAGAAGTTCAATAGGGTAAGACATGGATACGATTCTACTTGTGGGCAACATGCCCTCTTAAATTTTTTTTCGTAATGTGCAACCAATAGGGCCACGGGGAGAGGGCAGGGGAGCAGCACGAGGTGGATTGCTCCTTCAGAGGGCCAGCACAGACACAACGGGCTGAACGGCCTTCTTGCTGTAACCGTTCTGTGATTTGTTTAAATTCGCGGGCCCTTTAAATTTTTTTGCACAGCCACACACGTGTGTGGTCGCTTAAAGGGGCCGACGTGTAGGTGGCCCGAACAGGAATTCTCAGGTTGCTGCATGTCTGGGTAGCTCGGAAGGACCATCGCTGGGTGGGGGAGGAGCCATAAGTAATATCAGATATTCACAAGATGTTGAATTTGCCGTCCGAGGGAGTGGATGAGGCGGAATGCGTGGATGCAGTCATGGGGAAGCTGGATTAACAAGAGGGGGAGAAAAGATTGGAAGGTTATGATGATACGGTGAGGTTTGGTAGGATGGGAGGCGGCGCTTTGGGAGCCTGATCACTGGCATGGACAATCTGGGTTGAATGGCCTGGTCTTGTGCTGTAAATTGTGTTTAATTCTTTCCCTCGTCATTCCCCTACTTTCTATAGTCTCCGAGATGTTCTCCGCACTGGGGGCATTTACGCTTCACTTGAATTTCTCAGTTTAAAAAGGTAAAATACGAACTGACGATGAACGATTTAGCAACTAGGGATGGGCAATAAATGCTGGCCCAGCCAGCAAAGCCCACAGCCCGTGAATGAATTGTTTTAAAAAGCATGAAGCTTCATTCTGTGACTTGTCTTTGAAATTTATAATAGAATCTCTTTTCCATGTTGCCTTTTGAAACCAGTTTAGATTTGTCCATTTTCATAACCCATTGATCTGGTAACCAACTAACTTACCACTTCATCCTGGTGTTGTTTTAATCTTTCCATTTCCAAAATGGCTCTTCTGTCATTTCACTGACTTTAGATTTCAATTTGCAATGTAGGAAATGACAATACTTTTATTGCCCATGAATGAGCTGAGTATCTCCACCGCTTTCTTTATTAAAACAGCTGCCTATAAGTTTATTGACTTGTAGAGTCATAAAGTCATTATGGTCTAGAAGGACGCCATTTGGCCATCGAGTAAAACCCCTCACGTTCCCCTCTCCCACCACCGCTGTGTCAGCTGAAAGGAACCGATTTTCTTTGTCTTCCTTATCTAAACCTCTCATAATCTCGTACACCTCGATCAAATCTCCCCCTCAATCTCCTCTGCTCCAAGGAGAACAATCCCAGCTTCTCCGGCCTGAACTTGTAACTAAAATACCCTCATCCCTGGAACCATTCTGGTGAATCTTCCTGTGCAGCCTCCCAAGGACCCTCACATCCTTCCTCAAGTGTGGTGACCAGTTGTGGCCTAACCAGACGAATTGGGTTGGAGTTACAACAATATGAAAACGTCATTGTCTGTGATATATAGAGTTGTATACAAAGGAGGCTGTGAATTTGCTCTGAGGTTTTTACTGGTATTTGTCCTATTTCTGTTTCCCCGAAGCCCCAAGCTCCCCATCAGACTGAAGAGGACAGGGCTAAGCTCTTGGCGACCCACAGCCCTGACAAACTGTTTCAAGCAAAGCGGAAATTCAATGCTGCCCAAAATTTAGATGCATCTCTTCATGAAGGTGAAATCGTGGCAGTTCTTGAGAAGCAGGACCCTCTGGGGAGTGTGAATCGGTGGCTCGTTGATACAGGAAGTGAGTGTTTTTAATGTCTATCAACATGGGTTGAGCTGAATACTGTTGGTCTTTTAATGTTCCAGCTGATTAACTCCATTGCTCCCCTTTTAGGCAAGATGGGGGTGAGGCAAAACGACACCCTCACACTGCCCATCCTCTTTAGATTGTTGCATTGGGAATTTTGACTCAAGTATAACCTTTATTGAAGAGTAATTGTAGGTTGGTTGTGATTGTGTTGGAGTGGGCTTTACACATTTCATGATGCTGGTATGAAAATCAAAAGCACTCCCTGGCTTAGTCAAACCAAAGCTTTCTTTGGCTGGAGTCTCATCCCGAAAGAACAGAAATGAAATAGTTAACTGAGGAAGGCTGTTATGCTCTTTATTAAACATGCGCTAAACATGGCTTAGCGTCTAGCGCTGTCACCTCCGAGTCAGAAGGTCGTGGGTCTCAGTCCCACTCCGGAGGTTTGGGCACAGAAGCCTAGGCTCACACGTCCAGTGCCACACTGAGGGACTGCTACATTGTCAGAGGGTCTCTTTTTCAGATGAGACATTTAAGTGAGGCTCCATCTGCCCTCTCAGGTGGAAGTAAAAAAAATCCATGCCACTATTTCGAAGAAGAACAGGGGAGTTCTCCCTAGTGTCCCGGACAAATATTTATCCTCATCCAGCCTCACAAAAAAACATCATTGCCCTGACTTCACTTCACAGACACTTCATTGGCTGTAAGGTGTATTGGGCCAGCCTGTGTTTACATAAAGTACTATAAGAAATACTAGATATCTTTTGCGACTGATTTTATCAACTTTGCTGAGGTTGAACTAAACTGACTCACTCCCTGGTCCCTTATTGATGCCTGATACATTGAAAGATGGGCTAGATCTAGCCCAAGATAGCTCACATACATTGGCAAAGAGCTGGCAGTAATGTTATGACTTACAAAGGATTCTCAGGCATGGGGAAGGAGAGTGTTGGTTGGAAGGAGAGGTTAATCAAAGTGGGCGGTTTAGAATTTGGGATGAGATTTGGATCCACTGTGTCTCCAGCTCTTCATATTGAGAGCATGTGGCCAATCAGCTCTCACCACAGGGGCAGAAACTGAGATAAGATATGGTGATGGTATGCTAGATAATGGATAAAAATGTGGTTTGATCAGTCATGTGCTTTCCTGGATGTATTCTTTTCGATATGGTGTGATACAAGTTATGAAGAATGTGTTGTGAATAATGACTGCTTTTGATTCCTTGTAGTGACGCAAGGCTATGTGTATTCCTCATTTCTGAGACCATACAACCCTGTGATTGGGCAGAACGGAGTGTCCACAGATGGATTGGTGACCGATGGGGATTTTGACGACATTAGCCTGTTTGTGTCTTCACACTGCGGAGATACCAACAACACGAGGAGTTTGTACTTCAGCACCAGTGACAGCGAAAGCCCACTAAATGATTCTCAGGAAGCGAGTCCTTCTACCCCGGAGACAATGTCAGTCAACGGAAACGATGATAACTCAAGTGACTTAGGAGAGCAGCAGGTAAAGCAGGTCAACTGTTCAAAAGCTACTAGGTGGTGCTAACCAATAGCTTCAACGCTTTACTGGCCACAGACCTAAGCTTGATGCCAACGTTCTTCCCCGAACCAATACCCATTCTACGTGACTTTCGGACACGTAGGGTGGAATTTTACAATCCCCCGCTGGCGTGTTTGAAGACGGGGGTCTTGTAAGATGCAACACGTGGTCTGCCTGCCTCCTAGCCGCCCGCCCCGACCCGCCTCCCATTTTACGGAGGGCAGTGGAGGCATTGGGCGGCCCATCGCCCTTGGGCCTATTGAGGCCCTTGAGTGGCCTATTAATGGCCTCATGCTGCCTCCGCCGCTATTTTACCCATGGCAGGAGGAGGCCCATGCCAGGTAGGTAGCTCAGCATCTTTCACAGGGGAAGCTGCTGTTGGGCAAGGTGGGGGGTGGGGGGGCTTCCTTTGAGCAGTGGCCACCACTGGAACCTGGCACTTCTGAGACGACAGAGCTGCCGGCCAATCCAATTGGCTGGCAGGTTTTTAAGGCTGGACTTCCTCCTGAGATGGGGGATGGAAGTCTAACCCTTAGCCAATTATTGTCCCACTAACCATTAACTGGATGCGGTGCAGCCAGTATTAACAAGCATGTGTTCCCCACTGACTCTCAGGCAGCAGACCCCACAAACCAAATAATTTTGCCTGTAGAAGAGGTCACAAATTGCCATGTAGAATTAAACTTGGTGAACAATGCTAGTATCCAGTTCCACAATCGCTGTAGTAGATGTTGACGCACTGGTAGCACTTTTATTTCTGAGTCGATAATCATGAGTTTGAAGCCCGCAGGACACAGATCTAGTTAGACCCTTCAGTGCGGTACTGGGGGGAGCCCCACATTGTTCGAAATGTTGTCGTTTGGGTGAAATGTAAAATCAAATGTCCAGGTGCTAAGCAGATGTAAAAGATTGCAGAGCATGTGTGCAAAATTGGCCGCTGCATTTGCCGAGGGTTTAAAAGGAATTACTTGCCTGTGAAATACTTTGGGTTGTTTTGAGGACTTGACGCAGGGGCAACCTCTCGGTCTGAGCGCCACACCTGGGCGTGGAGATGGTACGGTGGCCCATACGTGCTCAAGAAATGAACAACTCGTGCTTAAATAGGGACAATGCGTCACACTGCTCCACATACTAAATACCCTTAGCACCAAGAAAATTAAAACTAAAAATTCTAGTTTTTAAATGCCCCAAAATGATCTATCTAAAGCCTGTGGCAGTGGCACCTGGGCGACTGGTGTTGACCCCTGGGCAATCCAGGGAGGGTGGGCAACTCCACTCAAAAAGCCAGCAGCAACTCCCTGCAAAAGAGAAAGGGCAGAGACAGCACCTGCTGCTGAAAATAAGCAAAACCACATATAATAATAACAACGATTTGGAGCGGGCACAATAACGTGAGCGGGATTTTCTGGCCCTGACACTGGCAGGCCACATCACGGGCAGGACGGGAAAATTTGGAGAACCGGTTAAAGTCAACGGCTCTCCAAACTTTCCCATTCCACCCGCGGTGATGCCCTCCGGGATCAGGGCCAAAAAAATCCTGCCCTGCGAGTGAGGACTTCTCCGATCGGACTTTTGTTACAGCTTCCTTCTCACATCTACTCTACTCATGTCTGCACTGGCAGGACTTGCCCACTTCCCCCTCCATCACTCTCCTCAGAATTTAGTTTAATTGTGAAATTTCTCCTTGGAATAATAACCTTTCTCCTCGGGGAGCACCCGAGCGGTTGCCGTCCCAAAGGGTCCGCCAAAATCCTGCCGGCCATTGGTACTCCTGCCATTGGATAAGACACGTGGTGCAGAGCCCACTGAAATATGTATTTCGCAACGTCTGGCTCCCTAGTGGGAGAGAAAGGTGAGGGTCTGCAGCTCCTGAGATGCAAACCAATGGAACTGGAGGGCCAGATGAAAAGCACCATGGGCTGGATGTGGCTGGTGGGCCATAGGTTGCCCACCCCTGACTTAAAAGGTGTTCCTTTCTTGGGAGATAAAAGGAACGTCACCCAAAAAACTCCTTCTCTGTTAGTGTCTGGTTGATAATTCCACTCATACATCTTTGACGGATGGAACACTGGCTAACCTGGTTAGCGAATTATCTTTATTCTTCTGGACAAGCTCACACATGGAGAATTGATCAAACAATTCAGCACAAGTGAGAAATGTGATTCATCGGTTTTGACGGAGCCTCTAGTTATCAATGTTTTTTTACAGTGTTTTTCCGTGGATTCCTATTAAAATTGAAAATTAAGTGGTGATCCAATCGAGGTGTTTTAAGATGATTAAAGGATAGGGTAGGTGGAGAGGAACTATTTCCTCTGGTGGTGGGTGGGGGGGTGGTTGGAGTCCAGAACAAGGGGGCAGAACCTTAAAATTCGAGCCAGGCCGTTCAGGGGCGATGTCGGGAAGCACTTCTTCACACAAAGGGGAGTGAAAATCTGGAATTCTCTCCCTCAAAACCCTGCTGAGGCTGGGGATCAATTGAAAATTTCAAAACTGAGATTGATAAATTTTTGTTAGACAAGCGTAAGTGGTCACGCAACCAAAGCACATCGATGGAGTTAAGCACAAATCAGCCGTGATCTGATTAAATGGCAGAACAGACTCAAGGGGGTTGAATGGTCTCCTCTTGTTCCTAAAATCTAAGATGATCTAAGTGATACAGCACAGGAGGAGGCCATTCGGCCCATTAGACCAGTGCCCCAGGTGTTTGGTAAAACTATCGAATTAGTCCTACCCTCTCCCTATATCCCAACAAATTGTTTTTCTTCAAGTATTTATCCAATTCCCTTTTCAAAGTTACTATCAAAATCTGTTCCCACCACCTCTTCGGGCAATGCATTCCAGAATACAACCACTATAACTTGCTGTGTAAGAACTTATTTCAACTCCCCACTTTTGCCACCTTAAAATCTGTGTCCTTCTTCTCCCAATGAAAACAGTGTGTCCTTATTTAATCATCTGTTTAAAGATAACAATATGCAGCAAATTCCATCCTCGCTGCAAAGCATTGAATACATTTATCGTCAAAATGTCACTGTGTCACTTGATTTTAATTTAATATTATACGCTGCCACATTAAGAAGGGCGTAACTGGTTGTTTAATGCACTGGGCACTGACCTTTACCTTCTGGGACCTTGAGGTTATAACTATCAGGAAATATTGATCAGGCAGGGGCTCTTTTCTCTATTGGTGGAGTGACCTGATAAGAGCAGCTTTAAAATTCTGAAGTTATTTGAAATGGTAAAGAAGAGGTTGTCGGGCAGCCTAAAACCAGCAGGACGTAATTATAAGATAGTCACTAATAAATTCAGCAAAAACAAATCAGGGAGAAATCCCTTTACCCAGAGTGTAGTGAGAATGTGGAATTCGGCGCCACAGGGGGTAGTTGAGGCCAATGAAATTGATGCATTTAAAAGGGAAACTGGATAAACACAAGAGAGAGAAAGGAGTAGAAGGATTTGCTGATAAGATGGAAGTAGGGCCGTGTGGAGCGTGAACACTGCCATGGACCAGTTGAGCTGGATGGCCTGTTTCTGTGCTGTAAGTTCCACGTGTGCAAGCAAGGCAGCAAATTAAACAAAGGGCTTTCCCCATCAATGTGCCTTGATATATTTTTTAACTGTGTTCACTGTTTTATCCCTTTACAGATCTTTTATGCAGTCTACCCTTTTCAAGCACGGAGTAAACATGAACTCAGCCTGCAGGAGTATGAGCGAGTGAAGGTAGTGAAATCCAGCGACTTGAGTGGAAACACAAGTTGGTGGTTGGCAGAAGTTAAAGGGAAAAGGGGTTATGTCCCTGCCAACTACCTGGGAAGAATGTCCTATGCCTGAAGTCTCAACATGTGGAAACCTTTAAAGAAACTCATGGGTGGAAAGACATGTTCTTGTGGACATTCTCCTAGCTCGCTAGATCATGGTGAAGGAATCAAGTGTGTTTTACTAGACATTTAAAGTTATAACAGGAAGACATGGTCACAGCTACTTGGCCTGGGCTACACTGCTTTCTATTGTGACTGTGGTGGTCTCATTCCCCATCCTCTTGCTTCCATTCCCAACAGCATCCAACTGTTCCAGTAGACCCAAGTCACAGGTCTCCCGTGTTTACACATTTTCAAATTCTTTGCAATTGAAGGAAGCTTAACTTTTCAGGAAGGATAAGAAACTATTAGCACATAGCAACTTTGTAGGGACTTTGTCCCCATGCATGTGTGTGTGTGTAATGTGTGTGTGTCCATGTGTGTAAGAAGGAGATGAACAAAAGTGAGGGAAAAGGCAAAATTCACTTGCTTTGTACAACAACCAATGGGTCTATAATTTGATCTATATTCCTAGGACGTTGCTTTTAAATATTACTCCTGTGGAGTAAGGCCTTTTAAATTGAAGTCATAATGGCCTGCAGATATAAAATGGTACTTTATCTTTCATGGAATGTGGGCATCACTGGCAAGGCCAGCATTTGTTGCCCATCCCTAATTGCCCTTGAACTGCCATTTCAGAGGGCAGTTAAGAGTCAACCACATTGGCCATGGGTCTGGAGGCACATGTAGGCCAGACCGGGTAAGGATGGCACATTTCCTTCCCTGAAGGACATTAGTGAACCAAATGGGTCTTTACAACAATCAGTTGTCATGGTCATCATTACTGAGACTAGTTTTTATATTCCAGATTTATAAACTGAATTCAAGTTCCACCAGCTGCCTTGGTGGGATTTGAACCCATATCCCAGAGCATTAGCCTGGGCCTCTGGATTACTAGTCCAGTGACATTACCACTACATCACCATCTCCCACCCTATTGCTCGTTGATTTGAAAGCTTGGACAATCGGGAATGTTGCCGTCTGTTTACAATTCTCCAATGTGATTCAGGTCCATTTTCAGTTTAGAAGTTACTATCACTGATACATTTTACCAGATTTAGTGTTCATCTGGCATCCCTCCATCTGGCAGCTTCATGCAATTGTTGTCCATAGGCTCACTGGAGCTTTATACATGAAGTAGAATTTCTAATCAACAAATCTTTTTTTTTCTCAAACATTTGTAGAATTAAACAAAAGTAAAATGATGCCGCCCAGAAGGAGGCCTTTCAGCCCATTGCGCCTGTGCCGGCTCTTTGAAAGAGCTATCCAAATATCCAGACCTGCTGAAGTATGTGTGGGTGACACTTGCATTAAGCTAGCAGAGGGAGGAATGCCAGATGAACACGTTAAGTCTGGTAAAAATACCAGTGACAGTAACTTCTAAACTAATAACGGGCCTGACTTGCATTGGAGAATTGTAGACAGACAGAATTGCATTCCCAATTTTCCAAGCTTTGAACTCAATGAGCAGGAAATTGGGAGCACCATAAATTAGGTGCACTGACTTTCAACCCCTTCACCTGAGCTGCCTTATTTGAAGTTAAGCAAGACTCGGTACTAGGGAATGGCACGTTGTAAATACCATCTGTAATGTTTGGACTAAATTTGATGCATTTGATCATTATGCTAGAGTCACATAATGGTCACAGCACAGAAGGAAGCCATTCAGCCCATCGCATCAGTGTTGACTCTCCGAATTAGCAATGCATCTAGTGCCATTCCCCGTAACCCCGTACATTCTTCCACTTCAGATAACAATCTAATTCCCCCTTGAATGCCTTGATTGAAGCTGCCTCCACAACGCTCTCAGGCAGCACATTCCAGTCTTTGTTTCTTTTGGAAATTACCTCAAACCGGTGCTGTTTTGAGCAGAGGAAGCCTCTGCATTGCTGGATACATGGTTCCCTGGTCATGCTTCCCTCCTGGAAAGAACAGAAATGTTATTTTGTCTTTTTCGTCACATTCCTCGTGCCAGAATTTAAAAAGCTGTTTTCTGTTCAAGTCCGTGCAATAAAGACAGGAGCTCTCGATTGAGGGACCTCGGGTTCAAAATTGCCGGTGGTGTTATTTTACAAACACTGCTGGAGGGCACCAGCACCAAATTCCTGTGTCTGTTATTTTAGCAGATTAATTAACCCTTTTATTTATGCATTAAGTGTTTGCACAATAACATCAGTGACGGTAACAATTGTGGCAGTGCCCTGGGCATGGTGTTGGGTTCATCCAAAATTATACTGCCCTAGCTTGTGTCACCATTCCTATTGATGTTTGCACTCAGCTACATCAGCTCCTGGCCTGTCTTAAATTTAAATGTCTCAAATTTAAAATTCACATCCTAATATTTAAATTCCCCCTTGGCCTCACCTCTCCCAGTTTCTGTTAAGTCCCGCCAATCCTGAGCTGTCCGAGATCTCTTCCAATTCTGGCCTCTTGCATTTTTCCTCCCCCCCAACCCCACCGATTTACATTTCTCCAACATTGTCGGTCGTGCCTTTAAATGCTAAGCTCTGGAATGCCGCCCTTATCTTCTCTGCCTCTCTACCTCTCTCTCTCTCTCTCTCCTCCTTTGAGAGGCTCCTTAAAACCTAGCTCAATGACCAAGCATTTGGTCACCTGCCCTAATTTCACTTTACCTAGCTCAGCACCAAATTTTGTTTGATAACCCCACGTGTGAGGCGCCTCGGACCATTTTACTGTGCTGAAGGCAGCATATAAATGCAAGTCATTGGTGTTGTTTTGGCCCTGCACTAAATACCGAGAAGGTCGGGAGTTTAAATTCTCCTGTTGAAATTGAAAGTGAAGCTAACATCAGAATGTCCGTCATTAGAAAAATCCAGCTGTATCCTAAATCACTCTCCAGCAAAGAGAACCTGCCGATGTTAGCAGATCTGGCCCACTGCAGTCCTAAAGGACTCTTAGTGGCTTCTGAAACGGCCTTGGAAGCCGCTAGTTGCTAAAACAATTGATACAAAACAAGAAAGCCTACGGCCCTGGTCGCAGGGCTCAGTGCTGTCACGCGAATGCTGTCTGTACTGTGTGAACTACTTGCAGTATTGCTAAACTCTAGTCAATGGGGTCACCCCTTGAAAGCTAATGATTCATTTTGAGTCATATTTATCTCAAGTTCCTTTTTACTGTTGAATTAAGCTGCCCTTCCATGTTGCCGCCTTTTTCACCTAGTTTGATGGGTTGGTTTTAAAATTGTAATGTGCCACTAACTCTGAACTATAGTCTGCCATTTCCAGACAGTTGTAATTGTGACTTAATTATATGCTGAATTCTGACATGAGGTGTTGTGCATTTTACTAATTTTCCCATTTTTGATCTTTAGAAAAGGAGTCTAGCTCTTTCTGTTGGAAGTTTTAAGTGAACTAGGCATTAAAGCAGAAATGAGACTACAAAGTAGTTGATTGCCAGATAACTAGACCCAAAGTGCCAACTCTTTAACCCATGAAATGCTGAGAGTTTCCTGCCAGTCCCTTATTTCCTTAGGGAATGTTTCTATTTTTTATATAAATGTTGTGATGAAGTTTTGCACAATTGCTCTCACATATTTTACTGCAAAGAGCCTGATGTAGTACAGATTGCATAATAGTTGCAGGTATATACAATGAAGGTCACGAAGTTGTACAGTTTGAGACAATAGGTGTGTGTTTGTGGTTGTGTGTGTGTGTGGTTTGTGTGTGTGGTCGTGTGTGTGTGTGGTCGTGTGTGTGTGTGGTTGTGTGTGTGTGACGGATTTTGCACTAGGTATATGCAGCACAACTCTTTTTGGTATTGTTTAGACCCACCCTTTCACCAGTCTGCCTTGGGCTGATATAATTCTTTCACCACATAATACACGGAAGCTTTTCGACTAAAGCGGAGTGGAGCCTTGTTCCGTCTACGCTTGAGCAGTAGGCATTTGAAGGTGTTTAGATGACCCGTCACAACTAAAGGTTACATTTCCCACTGTTCCCCATACATTGAGGGATCTGTAGAGGTTGGTCGATTAGCTCCCGTTCTCAGTCCCGAAGCTTGTTACAGCCATAGAATGAATTCCTGCACTCCAGGGGTACAGGCCAGGCCAGTTCTAATCACCCCCCTGTGCAGACCATATCCTGCTCTACATCTTCAAACCCGCCACCCAATTCTCCAGCATAATCCAGTCCATCAAAAGACTCAGCCAGTTATTGGACTATAAACTTAATTTGAAGACAACCTTCATAAATTTCCAGACAATCTTTTGCTCACAGAGTGCACAAAACGTAGGAATGATTGTTGGCTTTGAAATGGGTCAGTGTGCAAAAGTAGAATGCGCACTTTCAATAATCTGCTGTTTTTCTTGTGGAAATTTTATATTTTGTGTGTTTAGCATTTTAAACATTGGCGCAATTGTTGCTTTTCCTGTGAGGAAATGACTATTTATCTGGTTAACCCAAGATTCATTGGAGGAATTGATGCACGAGTTGTTCAATTCATAACTTGTACCTGACTTTCTGAACTAACTTGCACTATAAAATGGTTATTTTTTTTTTCTATCTTGCATTGGGTGTAGAATTTCTTTTAGCGTCGAGAGCAAACTGGATGTAAGGGTAAATAGTTCTGGCAGTGAGAAAGAGGATACATTTTTTTTTAAAAGGGTTCTCGTTGCAGAGCGAGGAGCTTCAGAAAATTGACCATCAGCTGCTGCCTCTATCTCTGCTTACTGTTTATCAAAGGAGAAAGGGCTGGACTTGTTGAAGGGTCACGAGGACTCGAAACGTCAACTGTGCTCTTCTCCACCGATACTCGAAACGTCAACTGTGCTCTTCTCCACCGATACTCGAAACGTCAACTGTGCTCTTCTCCACCGATACTCGAAACGTCAACTGTGCTCTTCTCCACCGATACTCGAAACGTCAACTGTGCTCTTCTCCACCGATACTCGAAACGTCAACTGTGCTCTTCTCCACCGATGCTGCCAAACCTACTGAGTTTTTCCAGGAATTTCTGTTTCTGTTTTTGTTTTACCAAGCCACTTGACTGCCTTGAAAAGTCATAAACTCAGTCACCTCAGCGCACGCAATGTATTGCATGCTTGTTTGCGTCTGCTGTCACGCACACTGTGTAAAAAAAAAACAAGATTTTTCAAGCTGATTTCTTGGAGGTATACGTTAACCAGAAATTTGTACCATTTATGTTGCAATAGGCAGCAGAGCGACACAATGATCCTATTTGCAAGCAATATCTGTGCCTACTCATTGCCCCTTGGGGCTGAGTATCCCAGATGAGGAGAGTTCAGGATTGAACCTCAGACTGAGCTGCCAGTCTCAACAGCGGTAGCCTAGAACTGCATTGAATTTACAGCACAGAAACACTATTTGGCTCAGCTGCTCCGTGCTGTCCTTTGTTCTCCACACGAACCTCCAATCAGCCAGCATAGTCTTCTGTTTTTTTTTCTCCCTCATGTGTTTATCTGCCCCTTAAAAGTACCTATGCAATTCAACTCAACTATTCAAGCCTTATGGTGGTGAGTTCCACATTCTTACCGCTCACTGGGCTTTTTAATTAATTTATGGGATGTGGGTGTCACTGGCTGGGCCAGCATTTATTGCCCATCCCTAACTGCCCTTGAGAAGGTGGTGTTGAGCTGCCTTGAACCGCTACAGTCCATGTGGTGTGGGTACACCCACAGTGCTGTTAGGGAGGGAGTTCCAGGATTTTGACCCAGTGACAGTGAAGAAATGGCAATATATTTCCAAGTCAGGATGGTGAGTGGCTTGGGGGGGAACTTCCAGGTGGTGGGTTTCCCATGTATCTGCTGCCCTTATCCTTCCAGATGGCAGTGGTCATGGGTTTGGAAGGTGCTGCCTAAGGAGCCTTGGTGAGTTTCCGCAGTACATCTCGTAGATGGTACACACTGCTGTCATAGTTCATTGGTGGTGGGGGGAGTAAATGTTTGTGGAAGGGGTGCCAATCAAGCGGTCTGCTTTGTCCTGAGTGGTGCCAAGCTTCTTGAGTGTGGTTGGAGCTGCACTCATCCAGGCAAGTGGGCAGTATTCCATCACACTCCTGATTTGTGTCTTGTAGATGGTGGACAGGCTTTGGGGAGTCAGAAGGTGAGTGAGTTACTCACCACAGGATTCCTAGTCTCTGACCTGCTCTTGTAGCCACAGTATTTATATGGCTAGTCCAGTTCAGTTTCTGGTCAATGGTAACCCCCAGGAGGTTGATAGTTGGGGATTCAGTGATGGTAATGCCATTGAACATCAAGGGGCAATGGTTAGATTCTCTCTTGTTGGAGGTGGTCATTGCCTGTTACTTGTGTAGCGTGAATGTTACTTGCCACTTTTCAGCCCAAGCCTGGATATTGTCCAGGTCTGGCTGCATTTGGACATGGACTGCTTCAGTATCTGAGGAGTCTCGAATGGTGTGGAACATTGTGCAATCATCAGCGAACATCCCCACTTCTGACCTTATGTTGGAAGGAAGGTCATTGATGAAGTAGCTGATGATAGTTGGGCCTAGGACACTACCCTGAGGAACTCCTGCGGTGATGTCCTGGAGCTGAGATGATTGACCTCCAACAACCACAACCATCTTCCTTTGTGCTAGGTATGATTCCAACCAACAGCGGGTTTTCCCCCTGATTCGTATCAACTCCAGTTTTGCTAGGTCTCCTTGATGCCACAACTGGTCAAATGCTGCCTTGATGTCAAGGGCAGTCACTCTCACCTCACCTATGAAGGTCCATGTTTGAACCAAGGCTGTATTGAGGTCAGGAGCTGTGTGACCTTGGCGGAACCCAAACTGGGCGTCAGTGAGCAGGTTATTGCTAAGCAAGTCCGCTTGATAGCACTGTTGATGACCCCTTCCATTACTTTACTGATGATTGAGAGTAGACTGATGGGGCAGTAATTGGCTGGGTTGGATTTGTCCGGCCTTTGGTGTACAGGACATACCTGGGCAATTTTCCATATAGCTGGGTAGATGCCAGTGTTGTAGCTGTACTGGAGCCATTACTAAGACTGCCACTTTCCACCTCCATCATATGACCTGTCACTGCCTTGTGGGTTCAGAGCCACAAAGAATTGAAGTGACAAAGAAGCAAAAAAGGTAAGTGATTGTGTGGTTGATGAGCATTTTTTTCTTCTCTTAACTAAACTCGGGGATTTTTTTGAGGAAAGTATAACATTAATTGAAATAATAAGAATAAGAACCTTCCGAAATTTGGGTAATTTAATAGTAAGCAGATACTCCAACTTGCCTCACATTGAGGCGCTAATCACTCAAAACCAGCTCGCTGGACAGGACATGTCATTCATGCACCCGATACCAGAGTCCCAAAGCAACTGCTCTGCTCAGAACTTGGTTATAGTGGGTGACCCCGCAGGAGGAGGGTGGAAACACTGTAGGGGTGTCCTCAAAGCACCCATGAAGTCTCTTTTTGGAAGACAGTGAACACATCGAGAGACTTCGTTGGGAACGTGCAGGCAGGAAGAAGAGTAGTAAGTAAAATTGGAAAGCAACAGAACCAGGCCAGCGCCAAGTAGGGTCAAATTACAGAAAAATGTTTAAAAGGCAAAATTAAAGACACTATCTAAATGCACACAGGATTTTTAACAAGGCAGATGAATTGGCGGCCAAATAAAAGTAAACAGGTTTGACCTAATTGCCTTTATGGAGACATGGCTGCAGGGTTACCAATGTTGGGGACTGAATGTTCAAGGGCATTTGACATTTAGGAAAGATAGGAAAAAAGGAAATGGAGGTGGGGTAGCTCTGTTAATAAAGGATGAGAGCAGTACATTTGTGAGAAAGGATCTTAGATCAGAAAATCAAGATGTAGAATCAGTTTGGGTGGAGCTAAGGGGCAGCAAACATTAATGGGAGTTATTTATAGGCCGCCAAGCAGTGTTGGTAATGTAGGGCATGTTATAAATCAAGAAATTAGAGGTGCATGTAACAAGGGTCATACAATAATCATGGGGTACTTAAATCTGCATATAGAAAGGATAAGCCAAATAAGCACTAATGCTGTGGAGGATGAATTCCTGGAATTTATACAGGATGGTTTTCTGGAAAAGTTTGCTGGGGAATCAACAAGGGAATGGACTATTCTAGATCCAGTATTGTGGAATTGAGAAAGTTCTAATTAATCTCATTGTAAAGGAGCCTTTAGGGAAGAGTGACCATAAAATGATAGAATTTTACATAAAGTTTGAAAGTGATGTATGTAGTTCAATCTGAAACTAGGGTCTTAAATCTAAAAAAAGGAAACCACGAAGGTATAAAGGGCAGGTTGGCTGTGGTAGATAGGTGAACTACATTAAAAGGTATGATGGTAGAAATGCAATAGCTGGCATTTAAAGAATTAGTAGATGGTTTACAACAAATGTACATTCTTTGAGGCTCAAAAACCCAACAGGAAAAGTGGTCCAACTGTGGCTAACAAGAAAGGTTAAAGATTGAATTAGATCAAAGAAGAGGCTTATAAAGTTGTCCAAAAAAAAGTAAGCCTGACGATTGGGAGCTTTTTAGAATTCAGCAAAGAAGGACCAAGAAAAGAGTAAACAAGCGAGAAACATAACGGATTGTAAAATCTTCTATATGTATGGAAAAAGGGAAAGATTAACAAAGACCAATGTGGGCCCATTATAGGCAGAGACAGGATAATTTATAATGGGGAATAAGGAAATGGCAGAGAAACTAAACAAATACTTATTGTCTTTCTTCACATAGTAAGATACAAAAAACCTCCCAGAAATACTAAGGGACTAGTGGGAATGATTAAGTGAAAGAAATTAGCATTAGTAAAACAGTAGTACTGGTGAAATTAATGAGATTGATAAACCCCTTGGACCTGATGAACTACATCCTAGTGTGTTGAAAGAGGTGGCTGTAGAGATAGTGGATGCATTGGTGATCATCTTCCAAAATTCTATAGATTCTGGAATGGTTCCTGCAGATTGGAAGGTAGAAAATGTAACCCTACTATTTAAGAAAGGAGGGAGAGAGAAAACGGAACTACATGTCTGTTAGCCTTATATCAGTGGTAGGGAAATTGCTAGAATCTATTATAAAGGACATGATAACTGAGAACTTAGAAAATAATGGTAGGTTTGGGCAGAGTCAACGTGGATTTATGAAAGGGAAATCATGTTTGACAAACCTATTGGAGATTTTTGAGACTGTAACTAGCAGTATAGATAAGGTGGAACCAGTGAATGTGGTGTACTTGGATTTTCAGAAGGCTTTCAATAAGGTCCCACACAAGAGGTTAATAACAAAATTGGAGTGCATGGGATTGGGGGATAATATACTGACATGGATTGAGAATTGGTTAACAGACAGAAAACAGAATAGGAATAAATGGGTGATTCTCAGGTTGGCAGGCTGTGACTAATGTGCATCACAAGGATCAGTGCTTGGGTCCCAGCTATTCAAAATCTAGATCAATAATTTGGATGTTGGGGCCAAATGTAATGTTTCCAAGTTTGCTGATGACACAAAACTTGGTGGGAATGTGAGTGGTGAGGAGGATGCAAAGAGGTTTCAAGGGGATTTAGACAGACTAAGTGAGTGGGCAAAAACATGGTGAATGGAATATAATGTGAAAAACTGTGAAACTATCCACTTTGGTAAGACGAACAGGAATGCAGAATACTTCTTAAATGGTGAGAGATTGGGAAGTGTTGATGTCCAAAGGGACCTGGGTGTCCTTGTTCACAAGTCACTGAAAGCTAACATGCAGGTGCAGCAAGCGATTTGGAAGGCAAATGGTGTGTTAGCCTTCGTTGCAAGGGAATTTGAGTACAGGAGTAAAGAAGTTTTGTTGCAATCGGTGAGACTGCACCTGGAGTATTGTGTACAGTTTTGGTCTCCTTATCTAAGGAAGGATATACTGACCATAGAGGGAGTGCAACAGAGGTTCATCAGACTGATTCCTGGGATTGTCCTTTGAGGAGAGATTGAGGAGATTGGGCCTGCATTCTCTAGAGTTTCGAAGATGAGAGGTGATCTTATTGAAACATACAAATTTTTACAGGGCTCGACAGGGTAGATGCAGGAAAGATGTTTCCCCTGGCTGGGGGGGGTGGGGGTCTAGAACAAGGGGTCACAGTCTCAGGGGTCGGCCATTTAGGACTGAGATGAGGAGCAATTTCTTCGCTCAGAGGGTGGTGAATGTTTGGAATTCTCTGTCCCAGGTAGCTGTGGAGGCTCAGTTATTGAGTATGTTCAAGACAGAGGTCAATAGATTTCTAGTTAGTAAAGACATCAAGGGATTTGGGAGTAGTGGGGAAAATGAAGGTAAGGTAGAAGATCGGCCATGATCTAATTGAATGGCGGAGCAGGCTCGAGGAGCTGAATGGCCTACTCCTGCTCCTTCTTCCTATGTTCCTAAGAAGACATAGGATATATAATACAGAAACAAACCACTCAGTCAAAACCAGGGTTTACGTTCCACTGGTGCATCCTCTCATCTTTCCTCTTCTAAATCTACCTTCATAACCCTCTAGTCCCCTTTCCCCCAAAAGCTTGTTAAGCTTCTCCTTAAATGTATCAATACTATTCACTTCAACCACTCCCTGTGGGAGCAAGTTCCACATTCTCCCCACTCTTTCGGTAAAGAAGTTTGTTCCTGATTGGATTTCTTGGTGATTAGCTATGGTGATAGTCTGTAGTTCTGCTCCTCCCCACAAGAGGAAGCATTCCTTCTGTATCAACTTGATCAAAACCTTTCAGAATTTTAAAGACCTCGATTAGATCACCCCTCAGCCTTTTTTTTTAAAGATAAAAGAGACCCAGCCTGTCAATCCTTTCCTGCTATGTAAACCCACAGGTTTCTGATATCATTTTTGTAAATCTTCTCTGCACCCTCTCCAGCGCTTCTATATTCTTTTTATAATATGGCAAACAGAACTGCAGGCTGTACTCTGTGTGTGTGGTCTAACTAAGGTTCGATACAGGTTTAGGATAACTTCCCTACTTTTTAATTCTATTCCCCTATAAGTAAAACCCGGTGTTTGGTTTGTTTTTTTTATGGCCTTGCTAATCTGTGGCACAACTTTTAGTGATTGGTGTATTTCTGCTCGAAGATTCCTTTGTTCCTCTACCCTTCCTGGACTTGCACCTAATAAGTGACCTCCCTATTCTTCCCTTTAAAATGTACTACCTCACATTACCTGTTTGAATTTATATTGCCAATTATTGTCCATTCTGAAAATGTATTCATATCCTCCTGTAACTTATTGCAGTTCTCCCCAGTACTGACCATCTTCCCTCAAATGGGGTGTCGTCCTCAAATTTAGAAATTGTGTTTTTGATTGCAAAATCCAAATTGCCAATGTAAGTTATGAACAGCAGTGGTCCCAGCACTGATCCCAGTGGAACACATCTTCTCACTTTCTGCCACTCTGAATCACTAGAGCCTTAACTCCCGCTGTCTGCTTTCTGTCTTGGAACCTGCTGACAATCCATTCTGCCACTTGTCCCCTGATTCCACATTCTCCGACCTTATTCATACATCCATTATGGAGCACCTTATCAAAGGTCTTTGAAAATCCAGATAAATTACATCTACTACGTTACCATTATCTATTCTCTCTGTCATCTCCTCAAAAAAAAATTCACTAAGGTTGATCGAGCAAGATTTACCTTTTGAAACCCGTGCCAACTATTCATTCTTATATTTCTCATTTCTAAATTTTCTAAATGTATTGATGAAACGTCAGTTCACACAACAGCGTAGGAGCCTGTGTGTGAGGGCCTATATGCTCAGAGCACTGCAGAAGACAGTTGGGGCGGAATTTTGCAGCCCTCCCGCTGGTGGGAGTTTCTGGTCCCATCGAAGTTGAATGGAGTTTTGAACTGCTCGCCGCATTTTACCGCCCATGCCCCACTCCAACAGGGCTATAAAATTCTGCCCATAGTCAGCGCTGAGTGCATTTGAGGGCGCAGTGCTTTATGTTTGTGTTTTGAGTGGCTTGGTAGGCAGTTTCTAAGGGAAGTGAAGCAAGACGAGTAAACCACACTGTGTGACTGTGCGCACAGCAGTGCAAAGAGGCTCCTACTGAGTTTGTGTTCAAGGCAGAGTGTGTTTGTGAGTGTATGTTTAGAGTGGTGTAGAGTTTGTGAGTGTATGTTTAGAGTGGTGTAGAGTTTGTGAGTGTATGTTTACAGTGGTGTAGAGTTTGTGAGTGTATGTTTAGAGTGGTGTAGAGTTTGTGAGTGTATGTTTACAGTGGTGTAGAGTTTGTGAGTGTATGTTTACAGTGGTGTAGAGTTTGTGAGTGTATGTTTACAGTGGTGTAGAGTTTGTGAGTGTATGTTTACAGTGGTGTAGAGTTTGTGAGTGTATGTTTAGAGTGGTGTAGAGTTTGTGAGTGTATGTTTACAGTGGTGTAGAGTTTGTGAGTGTATGTTTACAGTGGTGTAGAGTTTGTGAGTGTATGTTTACAACAGTGTAAGGAGGCAATTACCGAGTGTGTAGCTTAAGCAGTGTAAGAGGTTGTTACTGACCTTTGTTACACCTCCTGTGTACTCTGTACTTGTTCACCAGTATGTGTTAACAGTGGTACCGAAGACTCAGTAATCTATGTGTAGCAGAGTTCAGTGCAGCGGTCCGAGAGGAAGAGGCGATGTTGACACAGAGGGAGGAATTCGCTGCAGACACACCAAGTCTTGTCAAACAGAAAGTCACATTTTGAGAGAGGCAGCGACTTGAACTCAGCCAAATTTCGCGGACTAAATGCTGTCGCTTCTCCAGCGTTATTTCCGGGACACTCCTTCCACAGGGGGTGAGGGAAAGATTCATGTAACATTCAGGGGAGGGGGAGATGTAACAGGAGGACATTAATCCTGTTTGGAGTGAGATTTGGGAACGGGTGATTTGGAGGTAGACAATAGGATGTGCTGTAAATCATGAAACATATTTATTTTATGCAAAAAGCAAAAAAAAACTGCGGAAGCTGGAAATCCAAAACAAAAACAAAAATACCTGGAAAAACTCAGCAGGTCTGGTGGCATCTGCGGAGAGGAACACAGTTGATGTTTTGAGTCAACCTTAGTTTTGTTGAAGGGTCATGAGGACTCGAAACGTCAACTGTGCTCCTCTCCGTAGATGCTGCCAGACCTGCTGAGTTTTTCCAGGTATTTCTGTTTCTATTTTTGTTTTGTACCTTGCTCGTCCTGCTTTCTACACTTAATTAGCACATTCCTTTAGATAATATCAAAACCGTCAACATTTCTTGTCCCTTTTGTCTGTGACATCTTTTGGTTATCTCCACCTATCACTGGCCCTCTATCCAGCTCTTCTTGTCCCACCCCCCTTTAAACCAACTTATATTTCACCTCTTTTCTATTTTTACTTAGTTCTGTTGAAGGCTCATTCGGACTCGAAACATCAACTGTGCTCCTCTCCGCAGATGCTGCCAGACCTGCTGAGTTTTTCCAGGTATTTTTGTTTTTATTTTATGCAATGTTTGTTTACCAGTTTCTGTGTAGATTTATTTCTATGCCTCATCCCTATTAACAGGATATCAATTATTTACAATATGTAACTGCAAAGATTTGGAGAAAAGTTACTGCATTCCTTGAATGATTTCCTTTTATTTGGTTATTTTTTTCTAAGTTAGTTTTGTGAATGGTAGCCGTGTGTTTACGTTAAGTGCAGTATAAAATGTTCAAACATAGAAACAAAGCAAGTTTATTGGAACAGTTTTATAAATGGTTATAAACTGTGTAATCTAACCATGTGGACGAAAAACCCCAGTGTTTCCTGTAGAGCTACAAAGGAGCTGTCGTATTTATACAGGCAATGTGCTCCTCACTCTCCATTCAGATAAGCTTCACTGCCCAGTCCCTGTTCACTTAGCTCGGCTGTGAGTGAGCAGAGGATTGAGGTTGGGGGTCGGATTGTCTTCCACGACCCACCTCTGCTCACATCCTTCTCCACCCACCCCTTCTCTCCCCTCCTCCCCTTGTCTCCCCCCCTCCCCTTCTCTCCCCCCCTCCCCTTCTCTCCCCCCCTCCCCTTCTCTCCCCCCCTCCCCCTTCTCTCCCCCCCTCCCCTTCTCTGCCCCCCTCCCCTTCTCTCCCCTCCACCCCTTCTCTCCCCCCTCCCCTTCTCTCCCCCCTCGCATTCTCTCTCCCACCCTCCCCTTCTCTGCCCCCCACCCCTTCCCTCCCCCCCACCCCTTCCCTCCCCCCCCACCCCCTTCCCCCCCACCCCCTTCTCTCCCCCCCGACCACTTCTCTACCCCCCACCCCCTTGTCTCCCCCCCCACACCCCCTTGTCTCCCCCGCGACCACTTCTCTCCCCCTCCACCCCCTTCTCTCCCACCCCACACCCCCTTCTCTCCCCCCCCCACACACCCTTCTCTTCCCCCCATCCCACCTCCTTCTCTCCCCCCCACACCCCCTTCTCTCCCCCCCACACCCCCTTCTCTAGCTCCCCACACCCCCTTCTCTCCCCACCCACACCCCCTTCTCTCCCCCCCCACACCCCCTTCTCTCCCCCCCCACACTCCCTTCTCTCCCCCCCCACACCCCCTTCTCTCCCCCCCAACACCCCCTTCTCTCCCCCCCCACACCCCCTTCTCTACCCCCCACGCCCCTTCTCTCCCCCCCCCCCCACACCCCCTTCTCTCCCCCCCGACCACTTCTCTCCCCCCCCACCCCCTTGTCTCCCCCCCCACGCCCCCTTGTCTCCCCACCGACCACTTCTCTCCCCCCACACCCCCTTCTCTCCCCCCCACACCCCCTTCTCTCCCCCCCCCCCACACCCCCTTCTCTCCCCCCCGACCACTTCTCTCCCCCCCCACCCCCTTGTCTCCCCCCCCACGCCCCCTTGTCTCCCCACCGACCACTTCTCTCCCCCCACACCCCCTTCTCTCCCCCCCCACACCCCCTTCTCTCCCCCCCCACACTCCCTTCTCTCCCCCCCCACACCCCCTTCTCTCCCCCCCAACACCCCCTTCTCTCCCCCCCCACACCCCCTTCTCTACCCCCCACGCCCCTTCTCTCCCCCCCCCCCACACCCCCTTCTCTCCCCCCCGACCACTTCTCTCCCCCCCCACCCCCTTGTCTCCCCCCCCACGCCCCCTTGTCTCCCCACCGACCACTTCTCTCCCCCCACACCCCCCTTCTCTCCCCCCCACACCCCCTTCTCTCCCCCCCCCACACCCCCTTCTCTCCCCCGCCCCACACCCCCTTCTCTCCCGCCCCACACCCCCTTCTCTCCCCCCCCACACCCCCTTCTCTCCCCCCCCCACACCCCCTTCTCTCCCCCCCACCACACCCCCTTCTCTTCCCCCATCCCACCTCCTTCTCTCCCCCCCCACACCCCCTTCTCTCCACC